>NW_026562399.1:5062500-5207500 GCF_027474105.1 Poeciliopsis prolifica | reverse complement strand
TTTTAGGTCAAAGGTCACTTGTTAAATATTAACAATAGCAACGTTAGCAATTAATGTTTCTGTATGGGTAAAACCCATTTTCCTCCATTTCTACAGATTGATGCTGGGGTTCATGGGGGTGACGGCCTTCCTGTCGATGTGGATCAGCAACACAGCCACCACCGCCATGATGGTCCCCATCGTACAGGCCGTCCTCGATCAGCTCCTTGGCAATAGAAAAAAGGTTGGCGTTGCTGTGGAGATGGTGAAGATCCAGAGCAGGACTGTGTCTGTGCAGCAGGAGTGTCAGCAGAAGACCATCAGCATCGAGGAAATGGCCGACCCAAACATCCCAAACAAAGGTACGACACAGTCCATCCGGCTGATTCTGCCAATCTGTCCTGGATCCTCAAGTCAGTTCATAGTTCAACTGATGTGACCAATTCATTTCTAGATCTCAACCTGTCAACTAATCATAGTCAATCAGAGGACGCCATCAGCCCAGAAGACACCAAGACACCTAAGCAGGAGGTGATATCTGGGCATCCGACAGCCAATCAGGACGTTATCAAACCAACACCCCAGGACAAGCCTCCGTCAGACAGCAGCAGTCCAGGTGAGTTTGAACAGTTATGAGTGCATGGGCACCAGGACCAGGATGGTTCCCTTTTACCAGCTACTGCAGTGAAAGGTTCTCAATAAACAAGTTAATTTCAAATCAAGTCATTTCATCTTTTAACAAAGACTGAACCAGATCATTACTGAACTGGTCAAAGTGATCACATTAATGCTTAAGGTCAGATTAATTTCCTGCAGCTGGATAATAAATGCTTCTGCCAGAAAGTAACAAATTTTTCTTTGACTGATTAAAAGGAGAAAATTAAAAGTATTCCTCCTAACTGACTGGATTCATCAGGATTTAACGATAAATAAAACAGAGAACCATCAGCGTATGGATAGACAGATACAGAGCCCTGTGGCACTCCATGACTATCTGCTGTGTGAGAGACGTTCATCATCTTCATGCCATTATCCTGAAAACATCACACCCTTGAGTAGCAACTATTGTCCCATTTTTAAATATCACCACTAAAGACAGATTGAATCCCAACAATAAGGTTTTAAACAAAGTCTCCTTACATTCTCACAAGAAGATGAGTTGAATGGAGAAAGTAATCTGGCATCAATGAAAGTTTATCCAGAGCTGAAGGTTGTGACTTCTGGCAGTTTTGAAGCCTTTGTAATAGACCAACCAGTGAATACTTCCTATATCAAAGGACTTACACATAAAGGAGCTGATTCTTGTGGTGATCATGTTACTGTAACAGGTCAAACAAGGAGCCACGAGAAACGTCCCTAATGTCGGACTCTTTGTGCTCAGTGGTTCTGACGGTGGAGACCAACCAGGCTACACCTCAGCTGGAGCTGGAGGAGCTGAGTGATGAAGATGAGGAGAAGAAGAGAATGAGCAAAGGTCTTCTTCTTTCCGTGTGCTACGCTGCCAGCATCGGAGGCATCGCCACCCTGACGGGAACCGGGCCTAACCTGGTTCTGATCGGACAGATGAGCCAGTAAGAACCGACACTAAACCCAACCTCAGATCTGACCAGAACCAGAGGTTTTAGTCCCGGTGTTGCTGCTCCATTGACCAGCTGCTAGTTAGATACACAAATAGCTCCAGTTTTCCATTCCTAGTCATTCAGTAGCTTTAATAAGCTGACGCAGAACCAGCTGACCCAAAAGCCACTGATGGAGGATCTGTCAAAGTTCTTTCAGTGAACGGACTCCACTGGGATCTCCAGATTAAGGCGGTTTCAACTTCCCAGCAAACGATTGTCTCATTTCTGTCTTCTGTGCAGACTGTTTCCTCAGAACGGCGATGTGATCAACTTTGCATCATGGTTCGTGTTTGCCTTCCCCACCATGTTGTTGATGCTGACGCTCGCCTGGTTCTGGTTGCAGTTCCTCTTCGTCGGCTGGAAGTTAGTCGCTCCTCCAAAACAGAGACAGACGGCTCGTCTTGCCCGCAGACCCCTGAACTCCTTCTGTTGTTTCCTCTGCAGCCTGAAGAAGACCTGGGGCTGCGGCTCGGGCCAGTCCCACAAGGAGAAGGCCGCGTACGACGCACTCAAGGAGGAGTACAGGCGGCTGGGACCCATGAGTTACGGTGAGATCAGCGTCCTGGCACTCTTCGTCCTCATGGTGATGTTGTGGTTCACAAGGGACCCTCGCTTCATGGACGGCTGGGCCACCCACGCCTTCAACGCCAAAGCAGAGTGAGTAGTTGTGGTTTATACTGGAGCAGTAGCGAGATTTAGCATTTTGATTCAAACTGGTCCTGGGTTGAAATCCAGATCTTTCAATCTGGATCCTGTTCAAAGTGGAAATGAATGGCTCATTTCTACAGCAACGTGAAGTTCTAGATGCATGAGGCCTGCAGACAGAACCAAGCCCAGCATGATCCTGTAGCTGATTAGTAAACCGTCTCCTTAAGGTCTTCTTCACACATCCTAGTCTCCAGTCCACTGAGGCAAAGCTCTACAAGTCGTTGTTCACTGGGCTTCACTAGTGCCCACTAGTGTTCTCTAGGGTCCATGAAGTGTAAAACATGAATAAAGGTCAGAGGAATGAATGAATCCACACAGATCGCGCCTCAGGCCAAAAGCGTCCTGAACAAACAGGAACCAGAGGTGCAGAACAAGCACTGGAAACGTGTCTGCGGTTTCAAACACCAACTTTGACCCATGACTCTGCACTGGCTTAGCTGCTCGGCTGACTGCAGCTCAAAGGCCAACTTTATGCACTTCGGTAGGACACAAAGTCTGACATGTAATATTAAACTGAGCTTCACTGTAAGATAAATATTCCTCAGTGAAAGGGCGGACCACCAGGACGCTCCTTACAGACAACCAGGAGACACTGGAGTTGGACTGTTGAATTTAAAAACAAGTTGTTCTAGTTTCAGCTGCCAGACCCAAATATCAGAAGCAAAAAGGCCTAATACCAGAAAATGAAGGCCGATGAGAGGAGAACATCCTACAGCTGTAAAGCTCAGAGTGTTTCCTCAGGTCAGGGTCAAATGTGATGACATGATGCAAACAAACTGTCAGAGGACAAAGTCCACGAACTGTCCAAAACGTCCAACAATATCAGAGGACACAGCAGAGACCCTGATAAAAAGAACATCTGAAAGAAGCTTTGGAGAAGAATAACATTACAGAGGACAGGAAGTGCTAAACCCAGACAGGCCCAAGGTCTAAACTCCAAAACTCAGAAAACTGCCACGTACTCAACTCCCGGCAGTGTGAAGTCTTTAAATCTCACTGTTTGATGTAGAACAAAAGTCCTCACACCTGGGACCCTTTCCACCCTTTGTCCCATTTAACTGCACGGATTGTGTGACGGCGCTCAGGGGCCAGCATGGCACTGGTCTAACTGGTGGGAAGCTTTGTTGAGCAACTCTGAGCAGAACTGGAAGATTTTGGGAAAATTCCTATAAGTCGGAGCTGATGCCCAGCGGCGGGACCCAGCAGGGTCTGTTGGATCAGAACCGTTCAGCTGCAGGTCGTACAAACAAACGGGTCAGATTTTTCCTCTGCAGGACCTGCTGTGACCTTCAGCTGAGGAAACAGCAGCAGGGACCTGCATGACAAGGAGTCGCCTGATTGGTTCAGATGTTCAGAGCTCAGATCGCTACCCAGGTAATGCTCTAGCCGTGAGTCCAGATGTCTGGCCTTCACCCCAACCTGCTGCGGAACCACAATAACTTCAAGTTCATTCCAACTGCTCAGTGATTCTGGGGTTAAAGGTCAAACATTAGATCACAGGAAAATCTGAATCTGGAAAGAATCTGGATCTGAACAACCCTTGATCCAGTTTCCATTTCTCATGACTGTATCATCATCACAACATCAGTGTGAAAAATATTCACATGCCAAAAGACCATTTTTATTAGTGCAGTGATACAGAAGTCACACAAGTCAGAATCCGGAAGTGATCCGCGCCACTGAACCGCCATCTTGGCAGGAGAGTGCAGTGCAGAGCGTAGATGTCAAAAACTGTCTTTGACTAATAGCTGTAATTACTTACATTGTTCATAAATATGATAGGAAGAAGGCAAGAGTTAGTTCGGAGCTTGTGGTTGTTCATTGTTTTCATAGCAACTCCACAGCTACTGCCATGACAGCTAGTTATGGATGCCTACCAACATGGCAGCCACAACGTTCCTTGAAGTGTGACGTCACATGAGAACTATGTAGTGATGGCTGATATATTTTACAAGTTCTGGATCCTGAGGTTCTGCTAATATTGTTCCCACCTCACCAACAATGACATCTAGTGTTTTATACCTGGTAAAGAACCAGGACCAGAACCAGGACGGCTCCGGATCCCGGTCATGTTAATGAGCTCAACTGAGACCTTTTATTCAAGACTGGAAGCCCTCCAGAGGTCAGAGGTCAAATAGAGAGACACTGCCACGTAGAGACAGTGTGTACATGTCCCAGTATGGACCGGGTCGCTGAGTGTGTGCAAACAGTTGGGCCATTCATACCGGGTCCATAAAGTCCAGACTGCAGCTGATCAGGAGATCAGAGACATTTCCCACGTTGACAAAAGCCCAATTCTGCTGGGTTCTGCTGGGTTCTGCTGGGTTCTGTGTGTGTCAAAACCTGCAGCAAATTGACTGCAAGCTGTGTGTGTTTGCCTGGTTCCGTCTGGTTCTGTAGGGTTCTGTGAGTTCAGTCCGGTTCTGTGCGTCTCCGCAGGTTCGTCACCGATGCCACCGTCTCGTTGTTCGTCGCCATCTTGTTGTTCGTCCTTCCCTCTGAGCCGCCGCGCTACCTCTGCTTCTGGCGGGACTCCGACTCCGGTAAACCTCGCTCAGCACACACACTTCCTGGGATTCACATGTAGTCAGAGCTGTTTCTCCTCCAATCAGGGAGCCGGCTGTCTCGGGGCCCCACCTCTCCGCTGCTCACCTGGCAGGTGACCCATGACAAGATGCCCTGGAACATCGTCCTCCTGCTGGGGGGCGGCTTCGCTCTGGCTAAAGGCAGCGAGGTGAACTTTCCCACAAAAGGTCTGGAGTTACATTCCAGAGAAAATTCAGTGAGCAGGCAGAGACACGTCGCAGTTTAAATTCCTCGGTCATGACCTCATCATGTTGCAGGCCAATCACTTTCCAGAACAGCGAGGCTCCTGGGAGGAATCATGTCGGTTTCCATGTTTACAGGTGTCCGGTCTTTCCCGCTGGCTCGGCGCTCAGATGACGCCGCTGCACTCCATCCCACCGTGGGCCATCGCCATCATCCTCTGCCTCCTCATCGCCACCTTCACGGAGTGCGCCAGCAATGTCGCCACGGCAACGCTCTTCCTGCCCATCCTTGCCTCCATGGTAACAGTTGCGGGATGCCGACAGCTGCTTGTGGTCGGCGCAGAGTAAAAGCAGGTTTTGTTTTTGTGTTCTGGTCCAGTCCCAGTCCATCAGGCTGAACCCGCTCTACGTCATGATACCCTGCACTCTCAGCGCCTCCTTCGCCTTCATGCTGCCCGTGGCCACGCCCCCCAACGCCATCGTCTTCTCCTCCGGTTTCCTCAAAGTGTCTGACATGGTGAGTGCTGCCCGTGGCCGTGAGAGGAAAGGAAGAGCCACAATACTAACCTGCTGTTGTGCTGCACGGCGCCCCCCACAGGCTAAAACCGGCGTGGTGATGAACATCATCGGGATCGGCTGCATCACTCTGGCCATCAACAGCTGGGGGCGCGTCCTGTTTTCCCTGGACTCTTTCCCCTTGTGGGCCAACATCACTTCCCCGGTGTAGAACCCACAACCTCCTGCCAGCCGGGATCCTCCAGTCCTGAGCCTCCGGACGCAGAGTTCTCCGAAAACCGCTCCCAGCTTTACTTCATCTTCACGGTTTCAGAGAGAATTCAGGACTTTTTCCTCGTCCAATGTTTGTCAATGTTATGGCCTCAGAATACTGTGCAGGGGGATGCTTCCCTATCGCTGGAGGCTGCATCCATTCTGAATCCAACTACTGAATAACGACACACTGGCTCCGAGCTACCAGATCCAGCAACTGAGCAACCAGATCCAGCAACTGAGCAACCAGATCCAGCAACTGAGCTACCAGATCCAGCAACTGAGCAACCAGATCCAGCAACTGAGCAACCAGCACTGGCAAATAAGAAGGAAGCTACTCACTAGTTTTAGCTTTGGAGGGATTGGTCACCATCTGGATTGATTTCTTACTTCGCTCTCCATTAGCATAGCCTAGCATTAGCATTCAATAGGTTGGATATTATATGCCAACAGTTTTCTCAATAAAGTCTATAAAAGTGTAAGAAAGAGGTAACAAGTCTTTGCATGCTAGTTGTTTGCCTATCTAAGGCTGATACTAGCTTCTCCACAACTACTTCCAGCCAATCTGTGCTAACAGGACACGAGTTCCTCCTTCATTACATCACAAACCTTTCTCATTTCCTGACAGATTTCCTAAAAGCCCCACAAAAGCATCATGTTTCCCACCAACTTCTTGGTGAGTGTTGGTGCAGGTTTCACCACTGCAGAAGCAGTGGTGTAACGAAGAGGTTTAATTGGATTCAAATGTTTCTCTGTGTTAGCAAATCTAAATATTTATAGATACTTTATTATGTACATACTGTATGTAATTTGCAGAGTTTTCTATCGTCATGATCCCAAAAGTTTTATATGTAAAAAAAGTTAATCTGTAAATAAACGTGACAAAATTCACTGGGTTTGTGGTGTTGTTTCATCCAAACAGCATTCAGAACGTCCACAGACAGTGTTTTGTAATAATCTAGTTAAAGAATATTAAAAATCATGCACCTTTTAATCTCTGCTCACCGTTGGTAAAGACCGAATGCCTTCTAACATACATACATCTAGAGCATGTATCATTGGCATTGCAATGAGATGACACCTATTTCAGTTTGGCATAAAAATAGCTGGTTAGACATGTTGTTTTCTATAATTCTTATACTTCCACAAGTTGATTTTAAGCTTTTCAAGGATGAAAAGCTTAAAAGGATTTTTCAGTGGGTGATCTTTATAATTGAACTTGAGACACGTATACTGGTCTGGGTCAAATTGACCTGCTGATTAAAAACTTTTGAGTTTCCACTCAGTGTGTGTGGAGTTTGTCAAACGTTGTATGAACACCTGCTTTCTCGCAGTTTCCAAGTGAAGTAAAGAGAATAGTGAGAAAGTGGGCTTGTGTATGTGTGTGCACATGTGCATGTATGTGTATGGTGGGGTGTTTGTGCATGTGTGGGGTGAAATATGGTTCAGAGCTGCAAGGAAACTTATAGAATTGGACATTTTTTAAAATCTTTTTTACCCTTCAACTTTATTGTCGGGTCTACTTATTATCTGTGTAATAAGTAGATTAGTGTAAAACTAATAAATTTTCAATTTATATGTGGAGAGCACCTATTAAGATAAATGGAAAAAGTTTCATGAAAATAAAATACTTCCAACTATTTTTAAAAAATGCTTAAACTTTAAAACGGGTCAATTTGACCCGCAACGTAACAGGAGGTTTTCCTTCAATCCTTACTTGCTTTCCATTTCTCAACCCAGTTCAGTCAGCCCTCTGTGGCTGTTAAATGTCTCCCTCTGGTGTCCAGACACTGAACAACACAAGCCGTAAACTGAAATAAAAAGTCGTGGAGACACGACGGTTATATCGATGAATGTTTGATGGCGGACAGCTAACCCCAACAAAGATCAACTCTCTGCGTTTTAAAGACTCTATTTACCAGCTTTTTGGTCAGATTACATTTTTTATTTCCGTAATCTGTTCAGGGAATCCGTGTTGCCATGGAAACTGGTTAGTGGACACTTTTGTTGTTGTCTTCCGTTGTGACAGCAGGCTAAGCTAATTGTTTAGATGATTTCATCATTTTAAAAACAATGAAAGGGTGAAATATGCTGCGCCGGTGGTTAAGGAATCCTGTAAAGTTTTATTATCCAGTGTTTTTAGTTAGCTAGAAGAGTTTTATGTCGAATAAAAAGAAATCACCCTTAAAAGGATGTTTATTAAAACGGAGTCTGGTGGAGAGAGCAGGAGCTGACGGTTAAATAGATCATTTTCAACTTTAAAACGGGTCAATTTGTCGATGCTGCTCGCTGCTGAGTCAGGTTCTGTTTTGTTCTGTCCTCCAGACGATCAGGCTAAGAACCGGTTCCAGTCCGAACTGGAGTTCGTCCAGTGTCTGGCCAACCCGAACTACCTGAACTGTAAGTGACCCGGTTTCAGTCACCAGTGGAGCAATAAAGGAACATTTCACCAGTTTAACTGAAGTACTGGTTTAGTCTGAGCAGAAGATGAACCAAACCCAGACTGGTTCATCTGGAAGAGAATCAAAAAGTTTTTATATGATCCTGCAGGTCCTGCAGAATCTCAATCAGAACCGTTTGGGTTTCACCAGACTGACCTGTAGTAACTTTTAGTTAGTGTTGGATCCTTTCTGACTCAGAACCAGGTAGATTCTGTTCAAAACTAACTGGAGATACATAACACAAATAGCATGGGGGTTTGTGGAGCCGGTTCTGCTGTAGAACCCGTCCGTCTGCGGCTGACCTGGTTCTTGTGTTTGTGTTGTAGTTCTGGCCCAGAGAGGGTTCCTGAGAGACCGACCCTTCATCAACTACCTCAAGTATCTCCTATACTGGAAGGAACCCGAATACGCCAAGTTCCTCAAGTAAGCCCCGCTCCAGAACCTCTGACCTGGGTCCAGTTGATTCATCAGCACCGGCTCCACAGTGGAACCATGACCGCCGATCCAAACCGGGTCAGAACTCTTGGAAGGTTCTTCAGACCTGTTCAGGTTTTAAATCCAATTCAATCAGCAGTTCTACTGAAACGGTTCAGATTGTGGGTTTAAATGTTGGTTCCAGAGAACCAGAATTAGGCCTGATCCGGATTCTAGCGAAGGAATCATCCAGAGGGGTTCTGGACGACCTGGTTTGGTTGAGAGGGTAGAACCTAAACCTGAACCTGGTCCATCCCTGATGGGGTTTATGGACTCTGATGGACTCACACAAGTCTTACTCCTCTAGTCCTACTTTACTTAATTCTTCTTTCTCTAGATATTCTACATCTAGATTGCCAACATCTAAGTATTGTTCTATTTGTGTTCTTTATTTAGTGATTCTTCCAGTTCCTCACTTAGTTGGTGTAGTTCTTCTAGTTTCTGTAGTTTTTCTTCTTCTCTACCTCTCAGTGGATGATCCAGGTGTTCACTGCCCCCTCTCCCTGCAGGTACCCCCACTGCCTCCACATGCTGGAGCTGCTGCAGTACGAACACTTCAGGAAGGAGCTGGTCAACGCTCAGTGTGCCAAGTTCATCGATGAGCAGCAGCTGCTGCACTGGCAGCATTATTCCAGGAAACGCACGCGGCTGCAGCAGGCACTGGCAGAGCAGCAGCAGGCGCCGCAGCAGCCGCCGCAGCACGGCAACGCCTCGGCCAAGTGACAGACGTCGTTTGTGGACGGACGCTGACCGGGTCAGAGCCGGCTGGAGTCTTGATTGGGACAGAGCTGCAGCAGGCTGAAGGTTTTCAGAGCTGCAGCAGGCTGAAGGTTTTCTGGCCTGCTGCAGCAGTGTTTACTTCCTGTTTCTGCTGCCTTTCTTCTTCTTTTGTAATAAAATGTTTGGGTTCAGTTTGTTTCCGGTCATTTTGGCGCAGGTAAAAGGAAAAGAACTTATTATATCTCTTGACATTAAAAACTTAATTTAAAAAGTGAAAAACAAAAAAGTAAAATGTATTTTTGAAATATGATCAGTAACAGTAAATGTGTTTTGTTGGGACCTTTATTGTGAAGGATACAGAGCGGAAGTTCCTCTGTTACATCGTGAACGCGGTGAACCATTCTCTCTGTAACACTCTGCTTCCGTTATCGACCTTCCGGCGTTGTGAAGTGAATCGCGCCCCGGTAGAAACGCGCCTTCCGTCTTCAGGTACGTAGAGCAGCAGCGGAATCAAGCTGGACGTTAACACTCTGTACCGGATGAGTTTATCGATCATTACTGATCAACGTGACTGATCACCGACTATGTAAACTGTAAAGTGCTCAGCGCATTACTGTTGACAGGATAGCCACAGGCTGAAAAGTGTGGACGGTTCTGTTCGGGGAACCCTCCACAGGCCCCCCTCCCCCTCATGTTGTCTTTCGGCAGATTCTGGCGGAGCTTTGATTCTCCTTTTAGATGTTCTGGTTCTGTTTTTCTGCTGATTCGTATCCGGTGCATTAAAGTCGATCGGTTCTGTGAATCAGTGACCCCATGGTTTCCTCGGTCTTGTCTTTCCGAGGACAAAGTCCAAACTGGGTCCAGTCAGATGAGTGAGGTTATGAAACCAACCGATGTCCTGTTGAGTAATAAAAACACAAAGTTAACAACAAATAAAAGTTCTGTATCACTAATATCACACTTTTCCATTACAAATAAAATAACCTTATTTATTATACTTTTAAAATAAATATTCTTGTACAACAATAAAAAAGCAACTCAATTTTACACCCCTGATGTGTTAGCTTCCGCTAAATATCATGTTGATGTAGCGGTTTAGCATTAGCCTTAGCGTACACTAAACATGTTGTTTAGTGTACAACGTGTTTAGTGGTAATACATAGTGGTAATACCTATGTATTACCACTTAATACATAGGTATTAAGTGGTAATACCTATGTACTACCACTTAACATGTTACATTTAGCTTACACAAAACATGCACATTTAGTGCTTTAGTATTAGCTCATACAAAATATGCTGATTAAGCCATTTAGCATTAGCAGAACTAATGTTTGTCATTAGTGCTTTAGAGTTAGCACAGATAGCTCTTTGGTCAGCAGTGCCCTCCACTGGATGGGGGTGTACGTACATATTTGAACCTGTGAGGATCAAAGACAATCCCGAAGCAGAAAAACATCCCAGAACAAGTCTCCATGGCGACGGAGGTGTTGTGGACCCCATCCGGATTTCTTTAATGTGGGAATGTTTCTTTCCAGGCATGGGAATGTTTTTTTCCAGGTGGGTCTGAACCGGAACCACAGGATGCTGCAGCGGGTAGCGGTGGTCGGAGCGGGGGCGGCTGGACTCTGTGCGGCTCGCCACATCCTGGCCCGCCCCGTCAGCTTTGCCCCCCCAGTGGTGTTTGAGCTCAGTGGGAATGTGGGTGGGACCTGGTGCTACGAGGAGCGAATCGGGACATACCCCAACGGGAGACCGGTGCTCAGCAGTATGTACAGGGACCTCAGGTAAGGTCACCTGTCCTTCAAAAGGGGGATCAGCTGACTCCTCATGAGTTGTGACCCAGTTCTGATGTTCAAACAGAACCAACCTGCCCAAAGAAGTGATGATGTTCCCTGATTTCCCCTTTGATCCTGAGCTGAGCAGCTTCCTGTCCCACCAGGAGGTCCAGCGGTACCTGGAGAGGTACTGTGAGAACTTCCGGATCCGGCCTCACATCCGGGTGAGTCTTCCCGCTGATCCCGGAGTCCAGTAACCATCCCAGTCAAGATAACTGATTTATCCTCCATCACCAGTTTGACACAGCGGTAGAAAACGTCACGCCTGTTTCCACGACAACGGAGAACAGGGAGAGCAAGGTCACATGGGAAGTGACATCGTCAGACTCAACGGGTCATCAGAAAACTGAGACATTTGATGCAGTGTTCATCTGTTCAGGGTGCGTAGTGGGTTGCTACCATGCATGGTATCATGGCATGATAATGAAATAACAAGATGAAGCATGTTTTCATATGGGCTATAAACTGTTAGCATCAACAAACCCACTCAGAGTATTGGCTCACCTCTGTTGGTTCTGCCGGGTCTCTCTGGCTGATCCAGTGTAACGCTGAGCTCTTTGGTCCGTCATCGTGAATTTGCCTCAAGCCGTCATGCGAAGGTGGTGCAGGGCAACAGAGGTCGGTATAGAGGCCATCAACATGACATGAGTCTCTAACTAACCCAATCCTCAATTCTGCACCTCATAAAGGTCACTGACATTGACGATTGCTTCGGTTTCTACTCTCCTCGTGACACATTGTGGGTATCAACACAATTGAATTTATCACTTAGCCTTTGATACTGTGCTGGTTTGATAAGTTAGAACCAGCTACCGCTAAACATTGTGTTGGTGGAAAGCTTCAGCTTATCATTTTCTAACCACAGAATTACAGGAACACCTTATGGTTCCTGTACGTCTTAAAAACAGAATGTTATTCTGCCTCCTGCCACCGGGGGTCACTGTTGCTCCAACCTAACCTCTCAAAGGTTTAACGTCTGTGTCCTCAGGCATTACTCGGACCCTCACATCCCAAACATCCCGGGGATACAGAACTTTAAAGGTACAGTGTTTCTCTGAGTCAGGGATGGCAGCAGGTCAAACAGAGTAAAGACTTTCGATAAACGCTGTGTGTCTGCAGGAACGGTTCTCCACAGTCACTCGTACCGCTTCGCCGAGCCGTTCTCGGGTCTGACGGTAGTGGTTCTGGGAGCTAAAGCTTCTGGGCTGGACATTTCCATTGAGCTGGTCAAGGCTGGAGCCAAGGTACCATCAGAGTTCATTGAAACTATGAACCATTTTTAACTTGGGGTTCTCCAGAACTTACTGGGTCTTCCGATGACATCAGTCCAAATCGATGAATGAGAAAGCGTTTTCTCTGCAGGTGACTCTGAGTCACCGGAACCCTCCGCTGACTGTTCCTCTTCCTCCTGGGATCCAGCAGGCAAGCTGCGTGGTGGCGGTCCAGGACGATGGAACCATCCGCCTCCAGGTTAGCCCGTTCTGCAGAACCATCCACTTTGTTCCGGTTCTGGTTCCAAAACCTCAGAATGTTTCATGTTGAGGTGAAACCTCCCTCTGATTGGTTGAAATGTTTCCCTCAGGACGGCTCCGTGTGTCAGGCCGACGTTCTGATTTTCTGCACTGGGTACAACTTCAGCTACCCGTTCCTGGACCCGGCCAAGCTGGGTCTGGAGATCCAGAACCATGTGGTGTCCCCTCTCTACCGCTACATGATGCCTCCCGCCTTCCCTTCACTGATCTTCATCGGCATCTGTAAAATCATATGTCCCTTCCCCAACTTTGACTGCCAGGTGAGCCGCAGCATCCGCTGGTGAAGAACCTTGGGGAGTGATGACCCGTTTCTGGTCTCCTCAGGTCCAATTCGCCCTGGCGGTGCTGGACGGGTCGGTCGCCTTGCCGCCACAGGAGAAGATGGAGGAAGCGGTGCGGAGGGAGCAGCAGAGGAAACTGGAGGCCGGGGTCCAGCACCACCACTTGCTGAAGTTGGACCAGGACCAATGGGAATACTGCGACGCGCTGGCCGGTTCTGCCGGCTTTCCGCCTCTCCAGCCGGCCGTTCGCAGCCTCTACGAGGAGGTCTGGAGGCAGAGACAGGTTCACCCAGAAAACTACCGGGAGATCAACTACAGGCTGTTGAGCGCTACCCGGTGGGAGCAGATCAGCTGATCAGGAGGTCCAGCGGGTTCTACTTGGACCCGGAGAACTTCTCCATCTTGCATGCAATTCTGGTGCCATCTGCTGGTCATGGAGCTAACTCTGCGATTCTATAGCTCAGTAGTTCCCAGACCTTATCATGCCATGGCTCCCCAAACAGAAACCCAAAGCATGTCAAGAAACATCAACCTGCAGAATGTTTTTCTCACTTTTATTCACTATTCAGCAATTACTACATTAATTTATCATAATTTTTTAGGTTTGTAGGGTTTCTCTGCAGCAGTTTTCTGAAGGAACCTGCTGCTGGACCGTTCCTTCAGTTTGTTTTTGGTTAGAAACTTTTCCATTTTGCTGCTATGCTAGCTTAAGCAGCAAAGCACCTCAATGAATCAGTGAGATGAGCATGACAAATAGCATTTTAATAATGTTTTAAAAACTTTTAGAATTATGATTTTAAAACAGATTAGATCATAATTTTTTTATCATCTAAAAAATTATGATTAAAAAATTCTTTGATCCATATTTCTGATGTCGACAAGCGCCTCCTGGTGGCCCCCCTTGGGGCTGCAGCCTCCACTGTGAAAAACACTCTTAGTTCATGTTGCATTTGAAACACTCTATCATAATTATCTCAGGCTTATCATTACTCATCATTATCATCACTATATGAAATAATTTCCATTAATCTGTATTGATGGCATAAATAAAGTTTATTCTGTAAAACTGGTCGTGCAGATGAGTTTATTTTATATTTTATCTCCTGATTTATTTTTTATTTCACCGTCGGCTTTAATTTGCAACTTTTAATAAACATTAAAAGTTGCAAAACACATTAATTCAATATGAATTCATGTTCATTTATTAATGAATAATGATTAATGGCAGATTGATAATAAATGAATAAACTAATAACAGATAAACTCTTCCTGCCAGGATTCACACAGAAACCTGGAGAATGTTCATGATTGGCAGAATGTTACCATGTGGTTTAGGTTTAATTGAAAACATCTAAAGTTCTTAAAGGAGGTTCGGTCTAAGCGGAGATGACCCGATTATTGATCCGTGTGAGAAAACGGATCTTCTTGGTATCATGAAGGATGGACAACAGCTGGAGTCACAAACACTTTAATTCTGACATCAAAACATCCAAACTAATGAGGTCCGAAATTAGAAACAACCTGAGATTAAAACAGCAGGAACACCAAAACCATCACTGGTCCGACCAGAGCCACCGTCGGTCCGACTGAGAGCGGCTCACTCACAGCTTCTGAGGCAAGGTTGGGTTAAATTGTTTGTAATCCACCTTTAATCCCAATCTCCCAATCCTAATCTCACATTGGTGAAGGCAAACCTGTGGAGGTTGTCGGGTCTATCAGGTGCATCTTCTAGAACAATGAAAGTCCAATCCATGATCTCACCAGCTTCCTGCCTGGAGCAATGCTTCATGGGAAATGTTCAGGTAACTTATGATCAGTGGAAGCTGTTAAACACAACAACTGAGGAAACATTTTTATCTGTAGAGCAGGAGGGCCCAGGCACCAGTCTCTGGATCTGTCTCTGCTTCATCACACAGAGCAACATGTCAGTGGGTTGAGCACCAAGTTGCTCATCTTCAAAGACGATTTGTGAAGTTGAGCACAGATCATCTTTGAAGATGATCATGAATCAACTTCAAAGGTCCTAGAAGATGATCCGTGAAGACTTGGATTCATTCTCCATCTGCAGCTCCCTTGCTACCTTCTCGGCCGCATCCTGGTCGTCCTCTCCGCCTCCTTCCTTCCTAAGTATTGTTAATGGCCACCAAAGGGAGCCATTTCTTCTGTCCTGGTGCACTGTTCGTTCCGCTGGCCAGCAGCAGGGGGCGCCTTTATCTCCTGTCAGGAAGTAGAGTAGGGCGTTGAGCCAGGCGTTGCAGGAGGCCAGAGGCCTGGTGACCTTGTAACAGATGGAGACAGCCTTCATGGCATTGCAGCCGCCGAGCTGTCCCCGCCGCAGGAGCAGGAACAACGTCCGGGTCACATGAAAGGGCAGGAAGCAGAGTGCAAACAGCAGCGTGATGGTTACAATGGTTTTAATGGATTTGCGCCGCCTCCGGATGTAGTGGGAGTACTGTGATCCAGAGATGGAGACTGAAGTCCTCTCCCGATCTCGACCTCCTTCAACTGCTCCATCCCCAGTTGATGCATCCTCACCGCCCTCTATTGAACTGGGTGGAGACCGCAAGCTCTGAAATATTGTCTGGACCACCCGAGAGTAGCACCATGCGATAATGACGAAAGGAACGAAGAAGCCCAGCAGGTGAAGGACAATGCCATATGGGACGTACTCAGGAAAGTCCTTATCAATGGCGTCGTCCCAGCAGTTCACATACGTCTCCTCAGTCCTGTTGTCTCCAAACCTCGTCCCCTCAGGTCCAACTGCTACAGAACCTCCTCTAGTAACGTCTCCTGTCTGGGCAAACCTGAAGATAGGACAGGTGAGAACGAAGACCACCACCCATACCGAGGCACAGGTCGCCTTCACCACCCGCTTGCTCTCCAGAGTGATGGTCCTCATTGGATGGCAGATTCCCAGGTACCTGCACACACATCAAGAGTTAGCTTACATGGCCTCGTTCTAACTCCATCAGGGACTAACTGTTGGTGACAGACGAATACTCTTTAGAATACTACATTAGTCTCTCAAGTAATCAATGGTTTTATCAATGGACCACTGCAATGTCTGTTTATACTAAACCAAGACAGGACCACCCAACTCTACGCCAATGTAGAGTAAGTGGTGTCTGATAGACATCAGACACCACTCATATTATACTTGAGTATAATATGAGATATTTTCCATGTCTGCTGACCTTCAGGTGCTCCAGTACCTGCCTGTAAAGCCCAACACACACTCCATAACTACACATTATAATTTGTCTACACCACACACAATCAGAAATTATTAATGTCTCGAATGTTGATGTGTTTATTCATCTCTCACACTGTCCTGCTTCTCTTCAAATAAAAGACACCAGGATACAGGAACTCCTCAGCTGTTTGCAGAGACTCAACATGGCCTGTAGGGAAAGAAGTGCACTCCTGGTATTTGTGGGAAATAAGGGCCATAACGTCCTGAGAACAGCTGAAATCCATGAATGCTCCAAACTGCCTCTTAAAATGCTTGCCACTGCCTATCTTAACAGTTTGAACATCAGGTATACCTTAATATGCATTAATCCAAACAACGGAAACTGTCTGGTACTACCGCAGAAGCACTTGGGCTGCAGCCAATTGGTACCTCTGCAGTCTGTGACTAGGTGAAGGTCCACAGTATTTCACCTCTTACCAGTTATGCAGATGCCACCATAACTACCAGAAGGACTGCATCATGTGAATAAAAGCAGACGACTCCATACACCTTATAATCTGTCCATAAAACCCATAGGCAGGACAAGGAAGAGGCAGATGTTCTGAAGAGTCCAACTGTCTTCAGTTGGACCCTTCAGAACTCCAGGAAGTGATCAGTACTGTAAAAATAAACTAACAGGCAATACAAGTTAAGGTTTAATACCTTCCAGTTTACTGCAGTTTTCTGTTTTCTGTGGTCTAACTTCTTTGTAATGAATGGATGATGATTGATATGGATGAAAACCAAACAAATAGTGCAGAACAAACATATTCGTCAAGATTTCTAGCTTCTTTCATTAAAACTGACTGGCAGGTTCAGCAGTTTTACTGACAGACCCAGGCTCATTGACCCAATGGTCCATCCAACGGGGTCACGCACTGTCAGATTTAATGGAGTGTGACTAAACCATCATTAAGCTTCCAACGGTGGAAAACACTTTGGAAAATCACAGAGTGAAAGGAAATCCACAGGGAGTCAGTGGCTGACCAGCAACACGCTGTTGACTGAACCGACCAAGAATAACAAAACCCAACAAATAACAAAGGGTTCCTCAAGTCGGAAGATTTGCAAAAAAGAAAAGAAAACACATCCAGAGTATTTTCCACGCAGCCTTTAAAATCCTCCAGGAAATGAGTTCAGGTTGTTCAGCAGTTTTTCTGCTTTAATACTAAACTCTGGTGAACTAGGCCAAGGTTCCCCTGGCTTCAAGGCCTCTGATTGGCTCAGAGGTTCCCCTGGCTTCAAG
Source organism: Poeciliopsis prolifica (assembly GCF_027474105.1). Taxonomy (NCBI): domain Eukaryota; kingdom Metazoa; phylum Chordata; class Actinopteri; order Cyprinodontiformes; family Poeciliidae; genus Poeciliopsis; species Poeciliopsis prolifica. The sequence goes on along the minus strand of NW_026562399.1, from coordinate 5,189,894 downwards.
GCCTCTGATTGGCTCAGAGAGCCATAGACCCTCAGACGTTTCGTAGCTACTGTCCACTAGTGACTTACAGTTCAAAGGTAAAAATCATCAAAAATTAACAATACCAGGAATTTACACAAACTGTCCATGAACATGGGCAGGTGTACCTTCCTGGGAGGAACGGACGGAGCTTGTTCAATCGCCTGGATGAGTAGGAATAATTTAGAAAGAAACAGAAATACTTCAAGCATTGAAGGGACTTTCAATGTTTCCAATAAAAAAGGTTCCCCTAAATGTTGGTTTTATTGACTGGAACCAGTGGTGCAAAAAGTGGGAATGGTAAATATGCTACTCTTAGAGGCGTTGCACGAGAATGTGTAAACGATAAGATCAGTAGAAGAAGCACATGGGGACTAAAATGTGTCTGCATTCATATCAGAAAACTGTTTCGCCCCCAACTGGAACCCACAGCTTCATGACGTAGAGCATCTTACCTGTGCACAGAGATGCAGGTGAGGAAGAAGATGGAGCAGTAGAGGTTGAAGTAGAAGAGGAATCGTACGAGGCGACACATGAAGTCCCCGAACACCCAGTGGTCCCTCAGCACGTAGCTCGCCACCAGGAAGGGCAGCGACAGGCCGTACATCAGGTCTGTAGTGGCCAGGTTCACCATGTAGATCAGGGAGGTGTTCCAGCGCCGCCCGCCGCCACCGCCATGGGGCCGGCACGACCGCACCAGAACCACCGAGTTCAGCACCAGGCTGAACAGGAAGGTCAGGGAGTAGCAGACGGGCAGGAAGACGTACTTGTAGGACTCATCGATGCTGCAGGAAGACGGAGGCAGGGTGGAGGAGGTGGAGGAGACAGAGGGGGTGGAGGTGTTGAGGCTCACCGCAGCCAGGTAGCTGATGTGTGGAGTGGAGCTGGAGACCCGGTCCAGACCCATCACGAACCTCTGAGGGTTAAAGGTCAACCCGATCCGAATCCACCAGCATTGTAACGTCCAAGTTCCATCTGTCTGTCTGTCTATCTATCTGTCTATCTGTCCGTACCTGGCGCCGGACCGATCCGGACCTGATGGACACAGAAACAGCCTCATTAGTGGTTGCAGCTTGTTGTGCGTCCTGCCGTCGTGTTCTGCTGATGAAGGCTGCGTCTCGCTCCATTAGCTCCTGAATGATTAACGCGGTTTTCCGGAAGCCTCTCCTCCCCGTCCAGCAGGTCGGTTCCAGCTGCTGGAGCGTCTGGGTCAGGGTTGCATCCAGAACCAGTCCAGAATCAGCTCAACGCTGACGGACAGGTCAGGTGGAAATTCTCTAGACTTCCTGTTGGATCTGCCACTGATGGTATCAACCAGGCAGTTTCTCATTTCTGTGAACAAGTCTCAAATTCCTTGGAGCTGCCATGGAACTGACTCTCTGCTCATGGCATCATGGCGTACTGTACGGGTTTCTGCTCACTCATCCTGACCATCGTTTAAGCAAAGGACTCAACATCCAAACTGGTTGAACAAGTTGCCATAACAAACATATTTATATATTTTCCTGAACTGGTGAGTCCGGACTTTTTTTAAGTAAAGCTTCAAGTCGACAAATGATGAGCCCTCTGGTTGAACATCCAGCTGGATGATGGATGTTCGTTGTGATGTGAATTATAGTTTGGCTCCCAGCAGCAGGAATGTCAGGATGTTTAGGAAAACTGTCATTCCTGTAGAGCTGCATGTTCTCCTGTCTCCTGTTCCTGTTTCTACTTCGGTTTCTTTTTGTTGTTGTTGTTGTTGTAGTTTTCTTTCCTCATCACAATCACCTAGTTGATCATCAAATGACAGTAAAAGCTACTGTCATTTGATGACCAGGTGTCCAAAGAGTGGTCCGAGGGCCTTCTGTGGCCCTGATGAATCAACATGTTGATCTTTGAACAAGTTTTTTGTATAATTTCATATGATTTGGTGAATGTAAAGGTTGTCTTTGTGTCTGTTTTTCCTTCTGACTGAGCCAGCAGTTTGCTTTGTTATTTCATGTAGTGCCCAACCGATCACCTTTCAATGTTCAACCGTTTAATAATTGATTTCTGCCTGGCGACAAAATAAAGAGCAGCTCACTCTTTATTTTGACGACGGCTCCTGAACGCCTCACGTTCTGTTGGGCTGATGATTATTAATATTATTGCTGATCAAACTTTATGTTTTCTCAGCCTCCCTCCTCTTCCTCAGATTTGGATCTGACCTTCATCACCTTCATCATGTCTAAATTATTGATGAGCCAGAATGAAACCAAATCCACAGACTGTGGAGGCAGAGGAAGAAGATGAAGAGGAGTAAAAGGAGGAAAAAGATGAAGAGGAAGATGAGGAAGAGTAATTGTGGTTCTGATAATGTCTTATCTTTGAAGTTTCAGATCACCATCATCATCCTCAGATTACTCTGTGATGTTCCTGATGAAGATCTTCTGGAACAACTTTAATCTTCATCACTCGGATCAACACAGACGTGACTTATTGTTCTGGTTCTGATCCATGAATCAGAACCAGAACTTTTTGTTAGAAAGAAGGAAACTCAGCTCACCTTTGCTGCTGTCGCCTCTCTGCTTCTTCTCACCTTCATCATCTCAGCAGCAGTAGCTCCTCCTCTTCCTCCATCATCATCATCATCATCATCCGGCGGCGCTCAATGATCCCAGGCTTCCTTGAAAGCCTCATGGTGATTGTTATCAGAGCAGCAGTTGGAGCAAGAACCGGGCCTCGGTTCAAATGGCTGGTTCTGAAACGATGGACCAACAAAGTTCTACTAGGTCCAGAACCTCCTGAAACTGGACCAACAAGTACCGAACAGAACCAAGATACCATTAAAATGATCTGATCCGTTCAGAACCAGTTTCTGTCTGGTTCTGTTTGGTTCTTCTGGCTCAGAATAGCATCATTTAACTTGTTTCTTCTGATTGAGTCCAGAACCGTTCAGGCTGTCCATCTGTTATCCGATCTGAAGTGAACCCAGTCCTACTGATTCTGATCAGGTTTCCACTGAACTTGGTTCAGAGACAATCAGAACCAGACAGAACCTAAGAGCCGGGTTGGTGTCAGAATCTCCAGAAGAAATGAGCAGAACCGGGTCAGAATCTCATTTTCCTCCAAATATATTTAATACAGACTTAAACAGTTTGTTATTATTAATTCATTGTATATAATAAAGTCACAGTAAAACTTTCCTCAGTTTTTCACGTTTGTTCAGATTCATGAATAAAATAGAAACATGAATATAGTTTAATATTAAACTTTAACCTGAATCTGATCAGAAATAAACACTGAGTTAAATAAACCTATTGATTCATTTCTAATCAAACTGATTGCTTTCCGGTCTGGGTCGATCAGCGGTTCTCCAGAACCCGCTGAACAGAACCGGAGGTCCGTTATAACCCAGTTCTGGTTCCGTCCAGGCCTTCCGGGTGGTTCTGTTGGACCTCTGTCCGTTGGTTTCCCCCTGGACGGAGAGCGGCATCCCGACCCGACAGCAGCTCGGCCCGGTTCTGGTTCTGGAGTCACGTCAGGTCCTGGACGTCCAGCAGCATGGCGTCCTGCTTGGTCCTCAGCTGGTCCCGGACCAGCAGTTGGGCCACCAGCTCTGCGCTCAGCGCTGGAAGGGAAACATCAGAGCTGTTATTTCTGTTTTTCTACTGGTTCATTGAATGCCACAAGCCTGGCTTAGAGGCAACAGGTGTCATCATGGTAACCATCGAGAACAACTGGAGCTGAAATATGATAGCGCTGTCAGTCATTATCTCTCTCTGCTACCTGCAGCTAGCAGAGGCTAGTTAGCATAACCATCGCTTATGGTGGATAAGCAGTTTTCCTAACAGTAAGTTGATTCTCCAACATGAAGCAAGTTGGAGAAACAACATGATTGTTATGTACTCATAACAATCAGTGCTGTGAGTACATAACACTGATTGACAGCACTAGGCCCCGCCTCCCGGCTCTGATTGGTTGTTTATGGTTATCTCAAAACTAACATGGAGGCGGCTCGAGAAATCTGTAAGAACATTTTTTTTTTTTTTATTTAACTTCCTGCTGGAACTGAAAGGTTATCCTGAGATTTACACCAGATGAGGGAACCGGGTCAGAACTGGTCCCGGCCCAGTTCTGACCCGGTTCTCCTCCAGCTATATCCTGGGTCTCACCGTGGATCTCCTGCTGCAGCGCCCCCCGCAGGCCGATCAGCTGCGTCTCGCTCAGATCCTTCAGCTCTTTGCGTTCCAGATGTTTCCGCTGGGCGACACCACTGCAGCTGGCCTGGCTCTGAGACACACACACACACACACACACACACACACACACACACACACACACACACACACACACACACACACGGTAAGCAGCTGTACTTCCGGTTCTGACCCGGTGGTTTCCGGCCCAGTTTTTACCTCCTGCTGCCTCTGCTCAGCCAGCAGATTGTCTCTCAGCGCTCTCAGAGCTGCTGCCACTTCCTGTTTCAACCCGCTGCCATGGCAACCATTGTGTCCTGCTCCCATGGGAACCTGAGGGGCCCGGAAGGTCAGAGGTCAGCAAACTGCAAAGCAAACATATCTTTGGTATTCTGGAGATGTGGCACAGGTCAAAGGTCATATTAATGATGATGACAATGAACCTTCCTGTCAGCTCCTTCCTCCTCATCATCATCCTCACTGTCACTGTTATTGATGAAGCAGAGCTGCAGGTTCCTGTGGTTCAGTCTGGAACACAGGTCAGAGGTCAACAGAGAGGAAGTCTAGCTTTCTGCTGCTTAGATCCATCAGGAGGTCATTGAATACAGAGGATCTGATTGGCCGGGACAGGGACAGGTATGGGGGGATGGAGAGAGAGGGGGGGGTGGACTAGATAGCGATGGATTCAGGGACAGGGAGAAGAATCCAGGAGAAAAGTTCTGTTGTTGTTATTTTTACCGTGACGTGGAGACAGTGACTCGTCCCCTCCTGATGTCGTCCTCCTCTTCCTCCCAGACATTCTCCGTCCGCAGACCCGTCCTCCTCTGGAGACACAGAACGAGAACCTTCAGTCCTACCCAAACTCCAGAAACACACTTTTCGGTTCTGAAACAATGGACCAACAAAGGTTCTGCTAAGAGGTCCAGAACCTCCTGAAACCGGACCAACGAGAACCGAACAGAACCAAATTAACATCACCATGGCCCTGCTCTAACTGCTGGGGATCATGGGAAATGTAGTCCTCAGCAAACAGACCTTTGACCTCTGATGATGATGTGACCTTCCTCACCTTCTCCCTCCTCTCCTGCTCCTGCTTCTCCAGCTCAGCGATCCGCTGGCTCAGCTCCTCCCAGTGCATGATGGGAAACTCCTGGTGTTCCACTGGGATGTGATTAGAATCCCTCTCCTTCTCCTCCTCTGCTGGCTCTGTTTCTCCCTCCATCCTCCTGGAAACCAACCAATTAGAAACTCAACCAACAGATTTAATTACATCATTATGAACTAACCTTTTAATATCTATCTATCTATCTATCTATCTATCTATCTATCTATCTATCTATCTATCTATCTATCTATCTATCTATCTATCTATCTATCTATCTATCTATCTATCTATCTATCTATCTATCTATCTATTAATTCTAATCTAATCTAATCTGATCTGGTGTAATCTATCGGGTTGGACCCTCCAGGTCCAGCGGGGTGTGTCGCTCCTCTCCCCCGCCTCCGGTCGCCTCTTCTCGGCCGCATGTTGTTTACCAGCAGCGGGGAGAAGCTCCGGAGCTCTGACCCACCTCGCAGTCACATCCAGGCGGCTGCGGATCTCCTCGACATGCCGCCGTCCCTCCGCGGGCCCCGCAGCCCCGCGGGGACCCGCTGCGTGTTTTTGCTCCCGCGCCACGCGAAGCCTCGCAGTTTTTTTTTTTTTTTTTGTCTTCTGTTGTTTCACGGAAACATTGGAGGAAAGTTTGCTTGAAGAGTTGTGGGAGCGGGCCTGGAGGAAGGCTGGAGCCTCCTCTTCCTCCTCCTCTTCCTCGGGCCTCCGCCCACAAACATCCTGCAGGAGGAGGAAGAGGCGCAGGGAGACCTGACTGCAGCTTCGGAGAAAAGCACAGGAAATAATCGGTTATTACTCCCACTCAGCGGCTGGCGGAGAGTGGCAGCATCATGATGAGGGCTGAGCACTGATGACTGCTGAGCAGCATGGCGCCAGAACCGGATGAAACTGTATTTATTCACACATGATGAATTTATAAAATGATTAAGATTCACTTTGATTCTAGTCTATTTTAAAAACAAATTGGATCTGTCAACATTTTGAATAAATTCCCTTTTTCACCATCTAAATGAATGAATCTAGTTTTATGAGTTACTTCTCATAATAATTGTGTTGCAGCTTCTTTGTCTCATGTTTATTATTGTTTTGTGTTGAATATTTTTTGTACTTATTAATTTAAATTAAATTAAATTCATCTGGTTGGAGGAAACGGGTCGCAGAACTATTCCAGAACTCAACAGAAAATGAACTGTGAATTGAGAGTCTGATTGGACTAGACCCAGTACCGAGCCCAACAGAACGCAGCAGAACCTGGAGGATCGCTGGGAGGGTTCACTGGTTCTGGTTCCGCCCGGGCGGTGAAGCGTAACCGGACACCACGTCGAGTTTCACAGATTCACTGACGGCTCGGCGCAGATGGACGGTGATGCGTTCAGGGACCCGGAAATATTCCTGGACCTGGACCGGGCTACGGAATCTCACTGCTGGGCCCAGCCTGAACCTGCCGGTTCCGATTCCGAACCTCATGCAGGGTCAGCTGCAGCAGCAGCATCTGTCACCACCTCACTGTCTGTTTGTTGGCGTTTGGTTCTGATAAAAATCTTTTCATAATAAACTTCAGGTTTATTATATAAATGCACGTTGTCATGGAGATTGTTCTGGCGCTGATGCATCAGATGTTGGATAAAACAACACATGTGTTAAACAACTTAACTTCTTAATCTGAAAAAGTGATAAAAGTGATTTAGTTTAAATATAACCTGTGAGTAAATTCACTCTTGAATCATTGAGTTTCTCTAGAGTTTTATTAATCATTTAGTTTTTTAATTATCATTACCCAAACTGGATTTGGACAGAAACTGTTTGCCATAAAACTAAACCAGCAGCTCCTGATGCTTATCGTAGCTGAAGTTCCGCCAGCAGCCACTAAGCGGCGCAGTTTCTCCATTTCCACAACTACCTGTATTTGGTGAAGGACTATATGTTGTAAAAATCTTCCAAACTGTTATTTTTCTCAGTTTTGGGGGCTCTTTGGGTGGGTCCACTCCGTGTCTGAGGCAAATGTGAAGACCCTTCTCTCCGTGTTCTGGAGAACCAGTTCCGGTTCGGAAGGTTTGGACAGCTGTTTAACAGAATTTGGGTCTGTGGTTGGAGGTTTTACTGCAAAAACAAGTTAGCTGAACAGCTAATCCTGAAAGTCCCGGGCGGGTTTAAAGAGTCCCCGCGGGGAGCAAACAGACCGTCGGAGGTGAACTTTATCCGGGAACCGAACCTAATCCTTCGTGTTTAAATATTTTACTTCGGTTCGGTGTTTTTCCGCTTCTACTGAGCAGCAGCTGGATCGGTTCTGAGGGAATAAATGTCGCTCCAGTCCGCATCCCCGTTCAGATCCGGACGGTTTTTGCGGTGGAAAATGCGGTAAAGCGGGCGAAGCTCCGGCTTTGTGTCCGCTGACGCGGCGGCTCTGACTCTGCTGCTTCTGCGGCCTGCAGGTCGGGCTTCCACCGGGCTACAGTACAGCCCCAACCCGCCGTAGGAGCGTCGGAGGGCGGCTTACCACGCCGCCACTTCTGGGCCTGCGCGTAGAGGGATGGAACGGATGGAAGTGGACCAATGCGCAGGCGCAGGAGGCGGGGCACTACGTAGATCAAACAGCGCCCCCATGATTACCAATGTCAGGTGAGTGGTACTGCATCCACACAGGAAGCAGCAAATCTCGTAAAATGTTATAATCTTCACCCTGTAATTTAGTATCAAATGTTTTAATTTTTAAGTCACTATTTTATGTTTGTCTTTTGGGAAAGAAGGTTTTGGTTGTGATATTTTGTGATGGATAAAATAATGTATTTAAAATAAGCATGCTCCTGAAAATGAAAAAGAAATTTCATTTTACATTATCATTCAGGAGTGAACGCTGCATGTCAACAACTTGATTCAGTCTATTGGGTTTTATTAGAAACTTTTACTTCAAATAATCATTGATTTTACTGATACTGTTTGATAACTAGTATCAGTTGGACTGTTTGTCTGATTGGACATAAAGTGCCTCAACATGTGAAATGGCACTATAGAAGTAAAAATGAAGAAGTTGAGAACACGAAGAACATTTTGTCTACAGATTTGCTCCATTAGTCCTCATATTGTATCTTTAGCCTTTATAAAAACAGATTTAAAAAAAAGACCAGAATGGCAAAAACGTCAGATTATTCTGTCCAATTAATTAAAATTAATCAAACTTTCTTTCCTTTCTGCATATTAAAATAAATGTTGCAAATATTAGTATGACTTTAGTTTTGGCAGTAGTGGGAACAGATGTTATTTTCCAGCTTCAAGAACAAATTTATACTTGTATGGGTCAAACTTGACCTTATTTGGTCAAACTATTGGCTGTGGGGGATCGTTTGATAGAGTTTTTTCCTTTCCAACCTTCACTTATAAATCAATATAAATTAGTTTATTATTCATGTCTGATATGTCTAATGTTTGGACTTGACCAGTGAGTTTTGTCTCCTGTGTCTCTCAGTGACGGGATGACCGTCTTCAGCCCCGTGTCCTCGGCTCGGTACCGGCGCAGCAGCGTGTCCATCAACCCCTCGCAGGTGGGTAGCCATGGTAACGCCTCTGACTGTTGAGAGGACCTGAGAGTCTGAAGACATCTGGAGCGGCTACGTTACACTGTCACTAGGTGGCAGCAGGCAGAACCGCAGGAGGTTTAATTCAGCCGGTCTTCTCTTTGGTGCAGTGAACATTAACCAGTCCAATGTCCTCTGTGTCTCATGCCCTCAGGTCGTCCCCTTGTCTCCGTTCTCCCTGAGTGGGGACAGACTGGATCACAAGAGGCCGGTGAGTCAGGGTCAAAGTTCACCGGGTTTCCCATGATCCTCTCTGGGGGACTGACTGAGTGGACTTTGTGTTTGAAACAGGAGGAGAACATGGAGACCATGCTCCGAGGGAACGTCCACAGACTCAGGTAACGCTCAGCTTGCAGGCCGTGACCTTTGACCTGCAAGCTGTGACGTTTTTTTTTTTTTAATAATATATACATTTATTAAGTCTTCAATATACAGCATACATAAATCATACACAAGAGTACGAAGCATATATGACAAATTACTGTATAAGACAAATATACTCTTACCAATACAACAATAAAAATAAAAGCATACAATAACCATTACCATTTACACGTTAGGATGGTTCTACCTGTCCATAAAGGCTCAGGTGGCATACTAAGAGGCTGGGTGAGTGTCAGGGTCTTAGAATGAGAAAGATGGTCCAAAACCGGCTGCCAGACACCACAGAACTTATCAGTGGAGCCCACAGCATCATACCTCAGTTTCTCCAAATGAAGAATCTCAGTAAAATCACTTAACCACATTTTAAACTGAGGAACCTTGTCAGTTTTCCATAATCTTAATATTACTTTCTTATCCATTACCATTCCATACACCACAGTCGTTTGCATGGAAATGCTGCGGTTCCTCAGTGAAGGAGAATATCCAAACCATCTGGGGGTCTAGAACAAGACTGACTCCTCCCAGACTTCACTCCCAATCTGCAAACCCTGCTCCTCCTCCCACGCAGCCCTCAAGGAGTTTGTGGCAAAATTAATTCGCTCTGCAAAGATGTCAATAAAGCTTGAAATGATTATTTTTTATTCTGGAGAGCCCAGCAGCATTTTACATATCTTATTTTCTTCCAGAAGAGATACATAATTCGGGATAGCTGTTACGTTTGACCTTTCAGGGACTCACCGCTCTCTGCCTCTGCCTCCCAGTGCTTCCAGTCTTGTTCCAGCGTCTCCAGGCAACCTGTGGCAGGACCACGCCTCCACGGTGAGTTACTCCGCTCTTATTTTGAAGGTAGCCGTTTCCTGTCAGGTGGTTTGCTCATTTTGTCCGAAGAAGCTCCAGGGTTTACACTGAGTCCCAATCTTGATCCAGATTTACTCTCTCTGCTTCACTGAATCCAGATCAGTAAACTGGTGTCGGGTTAGAGAAGATCAATTCTGTTCAAAGAAACTCAAACCAATTCAAGGTTTTAATCCGGGATTATGTTCTTGGTTAATCTGGATCAAATTACATGATTGAACCAACCTGGATTGAATCTAGATTAGGATTCATATGTGGTTTAGATGATCAGGATTAATAAATATTGAGGGGTTTAAACAGATTGATAATCCAGATTAAGGGATCCAGATTACACTCTGACCCACTGTGTGTCCTGCAGTGGTTTCCGAATCAGGACAGCGGCGTCACGCCCAACTCATCGCCCAGCCCGACCCGGAGATTCAGGTTCTGATCCGTCTGGTTTCGTTTGGATCTCCAGTGTGAGGTGCTGCTCTGATTTGTTGTGTTTGACCCACAGACCCGCCGGCGCAGTCAGACCCGCCGGCGCCATAAGATGGCCGCTGCTGACGCCCCTGAAGAGGAAAGGTAGCCCTGTTCCGGCCCGGACGCCTCCAGAACCAGAATCCGGAGCGGCTCACTAACTGGCTTCTGTTTTTCAGGTGGTGTTGATTCGGACGGGCCACCGAAGAAGCTGTTTGTTGCCGGGGTAATGGACCCCGCCCACCGCGGCAGCAGCTATACCGTCAGGTGAGGCTCAGCACAGACGCTCAGGTGAGGTCAGTCAGTCCTGAACTCATTGTCTTCTCTGTCCTCCGCAGTGTCTCCCAGGCAACCGTGGACGCTCCGCCTGTAGGGGGCGTTGGCCCCCAGCCCCGCCCACTGACCCTGTCCCCACCCCCTGCCTTCTCCCCTCACCAGCACCCCTAGAGCCCCGAACCCAACGCATCGCCACCACCTGGTATCTGTCCATAAGCCCCGCCCCTTTCTGCAGACCTGCTGGCCACTCCACCACCTGCCTGGGGACGGAGGACAGGGGTCAGGGGTCACGCTGGACGTGTCCCCTGGAGGAGATACGTCTCCATTGACCCGGAACAAGTCCGCTCCTGATTTTTGACCTGGAATGACCCAGAGCACCGTCTGGAGGAACCGGACCAGAACTCACAGGTTCTGATAGTCACGACTCCGACTCAGCTTCAGAGCTGTTCTGGGTCACTACCCGGTCAGTACCGGACTCTGCGTTAATCATACATCTTGGAGAGGAAATGGTTCTGGTTCTGCGTCGTCCAGTTTCCATGGTGACATTCTGCTCAGTCCCGTTCTGGTCCAACCCAGACAGTTCTGTTCAGCTCTCTGATGAACCAGACGTTGACTAGGCCGTTCTGTCTGTGTCCTGGTCCTGGTTCTGTTGCTGACCCGGTCCGGTGCTAATGACCACACCACCGAACTTCACAGGGTTTGGTTCTGTCCGCTCTGACTTTTGGCCTTGGACTGGACCTGCTGGGACGTCTTCCACTTTGGACTCCAGGTGACCTTTGACCCCACCCAGGCTGCTGGAGCTGGACTTCCTGTTCCCATGACAACGAGGATGTCTGGTGGAACCTCGCCGCTCAGAACCAGAACCGGTTCTGATCTCCCTCAATTAAACCCAGAACACCCGACACCATGCGATATTTGCACATCATCATCATGATCATCATCATCGTCATCCTGATGATTTATGAGCTGCAGCGGCCAGCAGGTGGCGCCGCTGGTTACCTGACCCGATCAGGTTCTGACTGTACAGAACCAGGTCCAGTTCTTCTTCTGCTTCCAGCTTCTGCACTTTGACATTTGTACAGTTTTCTACTTCATCCATCGCTGTGCCTGACCCGGTCCGGTTCTGTGGACCGGACCTCCATTTCTCTCTTTATTTTCCTGTGAAGATCAGAACCAAGCCGGAGCAGCAGAACCGTTTTGATCCTGCTTTTGCTGCTTGATTCTAGTTCTGATTTATTTCTGGTTCTGTTTCCGTCTCAGAGTCCAATCCGCTTTAGAGAACACAGTTCTGATTAGCTGGTCGGGTTCTGGAGTGGAACTGAATCAACCTGTAGCTTTAACTGGACTTTCTGTGGTTTTCTCTTATTTGCACATTTCCCCTCCATCCTGGTTCTGATGGACCCATTAAGAAGAACTGGTTCTGTAGCTGGATCCAAGTGGGACGCAGGAGAAATGGACCAGAACTTCTGCTTCACAGAAGCTTTCTAAGCCAAAAATAGTCGAAGTGGGATTCTGGAGAGTCCTGACCCGATTTCAGGTTCTGTTTCCACACTGAGGCCTGATTGGACCCTGCTGGTTTCAGTTGGATCAGAACCGCTGTAGCAAAGACAGAAGAACCCGATTCAGTATTAAGTTTGACTCTGGGAGACCAAAGTGTTCAGATGTTCCCTGATCAGAACCAGACCGGATTCATCAGATCCGGTTTAATTCGGCTGGTTCTGATACTCCGGTTCAGAAGGGTTAGGGTAGAACCATGGAGAACCTGGAGGAATCCCGGCAGAATTCTCTTGAACCAGTTTGAATTGTTGAAGTGAGTTCTGGTTCTGGTCCGGTCCGGGTTTGAAGCGGGGAGACAAAGGGAACTAAAAGCACATCAGTCCTGATTTCACTGTAAATATTTCTGCTTTTCTTTGAGCTCAGAGGAGACAACATATTTTTCTGATCCATTCCCGGCCCGGTTCCGCTGTGGAGAACCGACCCGATAAATATCATGATATATATTGTTTATAAAAGCTGCCAGTGAAATAAAATCTGTTCCATCAAACAGATCAACGCTGTCGACTCATAACTTCTTCCGAAGCTAATTGTTAGCTTAGTGCTATTGCTAACTTTGAAAACATTTAGCATAGTTAGCTTCCCCTAAATTAATTCTTGATGTTCGTAAACTTTCTGTTGAATAAAGTCTGAGTTTAGCATTACTTCCTGCTAAATGTCGTGTTGGATTAGCACTAGCGTAACTAACATTTCAGATTATTGCTTTATGTTTAGCACAGCTAAGTTTTAGTTAGCAGTTTCCCCACTGCCCAGACGTTTACATATACCTGTATGAAACCAGAACCACACTTTTCATGTTTTGGATCAGAATCAACAGAATGTTTCAGATTTCTTTTTTTTATGAGCTGGAGAGAGAATATGTAAGAGATTTGATCTTTGATTTGAGTTTGATTTAAAAATAACGGTTGGGTATATGTAAACTCCTGGTCTCAACCGTACACATAAAATGATATAAAACGATATACTGCATTAATGAAGCTTTTATTATTCACATATTTCCAAATAAAACAACCGGAGTCTCCAGAATGTTATCTGGAAATAAAGAGTCCAGATGTTCTTGACGGTCCTCCATGTCAGGAGAAGAAGAAGACGATGACTACAGATGTTTGACCCAGAACTAACAGCTGTTTATTAACATCAGATGATCAGACCCAGAATCCAATGGGTCAGTCTGGTTCAGGTCAGGGATTAAATAACCTGCGGCCTCCTCTACAGTAAAACTGTCTCCACTGTCCTTTCAAAATAAAAGCCTGTAGGAAGAGGAGGGGCGGAGCTTCAGCGTAGAGGTCAGCGGGACAGCAGAGGAAGGTCACTGGAATTCATGATGAGACTGGAGTCCAGGTTCAGGCTCTCTGGGGGGACCAGGGAAGAACCGTTAGACCGGCTGCAGCTACAGAACCTCCTGGTTCTGGTTAAATGGGTCAGAACCAAACAGCAATGTCTACCCACCCTGGTCAAAGTTCAGCTTCTTGTTGGACGAGGCGTCCCCGAGTCCTTCGATGTCCACCAGGTCACTGTTGACGTCCGAGTCGTTGAGAGCACTGAGCGTGACGTCTGCAGGAGGAAGAGGAGGAGGATGAGGATGAAGAAGAGGAGGATGATGAAGAGCGTTCAGTCCCCCCTCTCACCTGCTGTCTTCTGCTTCTTAATGGGTGGGGCTAACGACGGGCTGTTCTGCATCCCCGTCGCCACGACCTGTGAAGTCGGCACGGCGATCATGGCGGGGGTTGGAGGAACAGGGGCTGGCGCCATGGTAACCGCGGCCTTCTTCACAGTTTTCTTGGGGGATTCGGTGGCGATGGGGACTCTGCTGTCCTCGTACAGCTTCCTCTTCACGGTGCTCTTTATCTGAGCACTGCAGAAGAAGTAGATCAGACAATCAGCTTCAACCTCACAGAGATAAGTTGGAATCGGGACACAGTGGTCAAGAGGTCATCAGGACCCCCACAAAGAAGAAAAAAGATGACGACAGCAAGAAAGGAAGAGAACTGAAGTTCATCAGACACGTGATGAAATCAACCTAATAATGACATCATCATAAGACACCAGGGATCTGTTCTGGGCCTGTCGGTTTGGGTTCTGGTTCTGGTCTGTCTCTGTACACATCAGCTTGGTGCTGACCAGCAGCTCAGAGAGGCTTCAACAGCGAGAACTTCCATTGACCTGCTAAGTCGCTAATGCTCATAGCAAAGCTAATCTTTCCATTAGCATTTTTGCTAATTTTGAAAACGCTTAGCGCAGTTAGCTTCCCCTAAATAGAATTTTCTGGCTAAATTCTAAAGCACTGATTTAATTGGCTGTTCAGATGTGATGTGCTGCAGCAAATGTTCACTCTGTGCCCAGAATGCATTGCTGTACAGCAAACTGTTTAAAATCTACTGATGTTCTTGATGCTTTTGGGTAATTAGACAAAATCAACAACAGAATTAGGAATATTCAACAACTGTAGAGCTTTGACGCAACGCATCCCTGACACATGGTAGGTACCAACATGGCTAAAGTTACCATTTTAGTACTTTACAATTAGCTTCTGCTAATCATATAACATTAGCTTCAAATAAATACTTTGCTGGTGTAGTGCTAGCTTTAGCTAAATACCATGTTTCTATATTATTTAACATTAGCTTCTGCTAAACACAATGTTGGTGTAGCACTTCAGCGCTAGTTCACTGAATACCATGTTGGTAAAGTCCTTTAAATTTAGCACTACCTTGCCAGTGTAGTGCTGGCTTCTGCTAAATACCATGTTGGTGTAGCACCATGTTGGTGCAGCATTTATAAAGCTGCTGCTATCACAGGTCACCATGACACGGTGCATGCTTCCCCTGCTGGACACTGGAATAACTGCCCCTTTAACACTTACACGGTGCGCTCTTTGATCACGGTGCTGATGTTGTTGAGGTCGTCTCCAAAGCGACGCACGGCCAGGCGTAGCATCTCGATCTCCGTCTCGGTCCATTTGGCTCTGAGGACGAACACAGCGTCACTTCAGTTTGTCCTGCCGGTACAGAACCGACCCGCGGCGCTGTGGAGGAGCTGCCTCCAGAACCAGATCAGACTACGTCAGCTGTTAGACCGGAAGTAAGAGGCGTCTCTGGAGTTCCACAGGGATCGATCCTCATTACACTTCAGCTCTAATACAAACTGATTTAAAAAAACCACCATGAAGCCTGAAACAAGCTGATGGGAACAGGTGTGATACATGGGCAGTTACAGAACTATAGATTTATTTTTCATAAATAAATGGCTGCTGTTTGCTGTGATTGTGTACAGAGACAGAGGAATGGACAGTTTCCTGACTATTTCAGAGATCTGACTCGTTTAAAAGGACGGATTCATATCAGAGAGAGCCGAACGTGAGCCTTCGCGTTGGTTAGCTGTGATGAGGGTGTAAGGGTGAGGCTCACCCTGCAGGGCTGGAGTCGGACACAGGGTGGAGCTGCATGGTCAGCTCGCCCAGCTTGGTGAAAGCTGCTCCAGCTGCAGAAAAGATTTCCCCAACCTGCAGAGAAGACATTCAACTCTTCATCATCATACTCAGTCATGAACATCATCACTTTTTAAATCACTCAATCCAGTTGTTACATTTGTTACGTGTACAGTGGTTTGCAAAAGTATTTATGCCACTTGAACTTTTCTGTATTTAGGTCACATTACAACCTCAAACATAAATATGTTTCACTGGAGGTCAATGTGAACACAAAGTATTATACAACTGTGAAGCAGAAAAAATTAATTCAGCATTCGAAACAATTTACAACTAAAAAAATGAAAAGTTTGATGTGCAGAAGTATTCAGCGCCTTTCCCCGATGACTAATGACTAAACAGTCCAAGTGGTGAAAGTGTGGTTAGGAATGAAGTTCATGTTAGTTATGAAACAAAAAACACTGAAACATGACATTTATTTTCGCCTAAAAACTGAACTGAAAGGAGCAAAGGCAAACAACAGTTTCTTTATTACTTAACTTATACATAATGTTAATGTGAGCCGATTTTATCTACAGAATCTGATCATTTGTTTCGTAAAGAAACTATTTATCCTGTCCAACCATGTTTAGTATTAAAGCAAAAAATATATCATGGCTAAGTTTCTGAATGAGATTCGGCGCGCAGCTGAGAGATTAGCTCCTGAAAAGGTTCGGACACTGAGAATATTAAAGGTTCGGACAGGTGAACCCAGGAGACAGCTTACCTTGGCAGAGGCTGACGTCATTTTAGGAAGCGTGTGATTGTTTGAACGAAATCACAAAAAAACAAAACAAAGCTAACACAACAGTTAGCCGCCGTTAGCTTCAGTTAGCCTGCTGCTAGCGGCCCGTTCGCTCCATTTAAGCCTCACTGTGTTTAATTTCAAACGGCGGCGGATTCCCGGAGCTTCGCAGCAAATAGGAGGATTCAATGCTGCGGCATTTACATCAAAAAATACATATTTAGGATAAAAATAAAGATCCAGAACAACAATGGCAATCAGACAGGATGTGGCGAACACTGCGCGATTTTACCACTTCAATGCTATTGGTCCGTTTCAGAGGAAGAGGCGGAGCTCCGAGTGCTTCCGAGTAAAGCCGAGTGCCAAGGATCAGCTGACTGCGGCGCTCTGTCCTTCAATGGATCGTTTCTGATCTGTTCAGATAATCAAACGGAAAAATAATATTTGATTAATTGATTGATTGATTGGTGAACGCCGACATGCCGTCGCTTCTGTTCTGTGGGCCGAAGATGGCCGCCTGCGGGATGGTGATTAGCATCTGGGGGGTCATCATGCTGGTAAGACGCTTAATGGGAGCCGACTATTTCCTGGATAGAATGCTGTCAAATGCATAATTCTGATTTACATTTGATACAAAATATGAAAGGTTTATATTTGGGTTCTGTTTTATTTCTGAGACGCTATTGAAGATATACAGATCAAACACTGGCTCGGGATAATCCCTGTGAGAGTCAGCACATAGACGGATCCCAGGCAGTTGAACTGAATGTATTGTGGCTGCGGATCTGTCTGCGTCTAATTCACGGGATGGGAGGTTAACCGGAGGGGTCACCCGGTGATGGTGATCTTTCGGCCGGGGTGGATGATGGTCTTTAATCGGGACTGGTTCACTGATCTCCTGTCTGTTCTGACTGTTTCCTCCATGGCACAGTCACGTGACCCTCATGTGATTCTCCATAGCAGGAAGTCCGATTATAGACACATTTCCACACCTCACAGATCATCACAAAATGGTGTTTTTTAATTCTGAAGAAGGAGAAATAATTAATGTTTTTTTTTTTCCCAAATTAAATCTGAATAGTGTGGTGTGCCTCTGCACTCAGCCCCTCCAGAGTCTAAGCTGCTAGTGGCTGCAGGTGGCCTGGGGTTTTTCTCCACTACATTCTTTTGTCTGGAATTTGACTAGGCCATTCTTTCTGACCCATAAATCAGTTTTCATATAAAGCGTGCCATAATATCTGTGGCTGGATATTCAGGTGGTCGTCCTGGAAAAGGAACATTCTACAGTCGGTGTGAGATTGAATTTGCACACAACATTTTCCATGTAGATCTTCACAGAAAAGTTCTTAGCATTAAATGCCATAGAGATTAAATGTATTTTCGGATTTTATGACTTGTACTGGATTTTATTTGGGGGTTTCATATTAAAGGGGATGAATACATCATAAAAGCAGTTTTAACTGTAATCCTCCTTCCACCTGATTTTATGCCCCACTTTGTTGGTCTGAGCGTCCCTGCTGCGCCCCGCGCCTCATGTTGAGCCTCTGCCCTTGTCTTCCAGGCCATGTTGGGGATTTTCTTCAGCACCAACTCGGCGGTTCTGATCGAGGACGTCCCGTTCACCGAAGCCGACATCCGGGAAGAGTGAGTCCATGAAACGCAAGACGGTTTGGATGTTTAGGCCTGAACCCACCCCAGTAATGATCTTGTTTTGACTAAACGTCTGGATTAGTTTTTCTGTTCTTTGGTTCTTGGACTAAACATCAAATCTAAACAATGAGCAATAATAGTCTGAGATATTATTGCATGTAACTCAATAATAACTCATATAAGAGATTCATTTTCTCTTATATTTTCTGATATAAGAGAAAATGAATCTCTTTCCTTTAGTTTGAAACTAAGCATGTAATTAGCAAACTAAATACTGAGTTTGAAGAAAAAAAGTTTGAAACGGTAACATTTATAAATTAATGAATAATTTGGTGAAAATACGGCTGAAGACAGGCTAAATACCCCAAATTATTGCTGTTAATGTTTGGCTGTAACTTTATAAACATCTGGCCTGGGTTCAGATCTCGTCTGGTTTGGGTCAGGCCGCCGGGTCAGGCTGAGATCAGAACCAGGACGCAGGCTCACCGCTGTGCGCTCTGTCCCGCAGTAAACAGCCGCCTCAGAGGATCTACGCTCTGTACCGCCAGGTGGGCATCAACTGCTTCATCGCCGCCGCCGTCTACGTGGCGGTGGGCGCCATCTCGCTCTGCCAGGTGCGGCTCAACAAGCGCCAGGAGTACATGGTGACATAAGGAGCCACGGCAGGGCTTGACCTCTGACCCCTGGTGATGGTTCACCACCCGACCTGCAGTCTGATTTGGTCCTGGATCAAGCGAGGGGGCGGAGTCTGGATAATTTATTCTGAATCGTGTTTATTGTTGATGTTTGTTGTTGTTGGATGAAATGTTGCGTCGTTCCTCCAAACCATTCCCAGATATCTGATCCACTGACCAACCAGGAGAAGGCCTGCTCCTCTTCCTCCTCATCTGTGTAGCTGGTGGTGATGACAATGTGTTCAATGTGTTCTGCTGGATGCTCCTTTACAATAAAGTGCGAATGTGATTAAATACAGGCTTTTGTTCTCATTCTTCAGCTAAAATAAACCAACATGTTGGTGAGCAAATGATGCTCAGGTTGGCTGATCAAACATCTTCAGGCTGAAACTAAATGTCAAAGTGACATCCATGTTAGTAAAACCCAACAATCCCCAACCATCACACTTCCTCTTACCCACTGCACGTCCTGCTGCCCAGAGCTGCCTCGGCTGCTTGTGGAGCTATCAGCAGCAGCTCCACAATTATAACAGACATGAATCTGTTATAGCTTCGGGACTATACTGGACTTTTACAGTCCTGAAGCTGCTGTGGGTGAACAAAGGTCAACACTTAACACAATAAAACAACAAAAACAAATAAAAAAAGTGAATAATTACTGTAAAACTTTATTGCTACCTTGATGTAAATTATTACATTGTTAGTGTAACTCTGTAAATGGCAAATTCAGTCCTGTTTGCAAATACATTTGTTCAATGAGATAAAATTCTGAGGAGTAAGTCACCTTTTGAAATTAACCTAACAATGTTTGACTCTAAGCAAATTAAATCACTATAAACATTTATGAACATATTAACATAAGCTTTTCTTTATAAAACAGTGGATAAAAGTTATTTTTTTAAAATGAGAACCAACATTTGTTTCATTTTCAGTTTGTTCTTTTACGTTTTATTTGTGTTATTTTAGGATTCGGGCAGTAACCATTAATTTTTAAAAGGATCTACATAAAAGGACTTTGTTATGATTCTGAACAGCACCTCCCTCAGCAACATGGCGGCGGTGATACGTCACCGCCAATAGCGTGGCGGCGGTGATACGTTACGGCCAATAGCGCAGCAGTTCATGGGAAATTCCCGCATCTCTCGGTTGTGGCGCCAAGACTTTCCCCGTTCAAAGGTGGACAAAAAGAAAGCAGGAAACCCGTCTGGAACTCCTTTCACTGCGCATTTCACCGAGGTTTAAATCACCATGTGAGTTCATTAAGCGAATATTAAGGCTTAAATCAGGTTCTTTTTAACAAAAAGGAACATTTTTCCTCCTTTAACAACAGAACTCGGCTCACTGCTGGGCAGCTTCCCCCAAAGGGAAAACTGTTGGGGAAACGATGTTCGGTGAGTAGCTTCCGTTTCGTGCTAATTTCTGAAACCATTACATGTTTTGCAACATTAAGTTAATATAATTTACTGTACCTGAACAAGAACAGAGTCAAAAGGAAATTTGAATCGCTAATTCAAATTGTGTTCAAACTAACTTGAATTTATTAGCTGCTGCTGGTGGTGGTGGTTAGCTGATTGCTAAATTTAGATTAAACTTTAAAGAGATTATCTGTGTACAACTTGTTTCTAAGGTGAATAACAGACAGTGATATTTAAATGAGCAGAAGTTATGTTTTCTGTTGGCTCTGTTTACCTTTCAGGTAAATAATTCGGTCCATTTCTGGGATCCATCCAGTTTCTGCTCATGAATTGGATCATTTTCTCTAGTTGTTATTTTTCAGGATGAAAGCTGCAACATAAAACTGCTCTGAATTTTAAAAATAACAATTCTTTATAACCTCCATATAAATAAACTGTATTATTATTCATTGTAAAAGTTATTTGTTCACAAATCAAGAATCTTTATTATTATGAAAACATGACATTTTTATTGAGACACCGGATCAAAATGCACATAAAAACACTTAAGAAGAGAATAGCACCTTTAGAGAACAAATAAAAAATATTAAACATTCTTAAAAAAAAAAAAAAAAAAAGAAACTGTTAGATGGTTTTCACATAAAGTTCAGCGCTTGAGGAGCCTGCTTGGTTGGGGCTCCTTGTTCTCCTTGAACACTCAACTTGGATCACTTTTTATCAGTCAGCCATTGAGTTCAGTTGAAGGATTTGCACAAATACCATGATTGAACCACTACTGTAAACATTGCAACCAGCCTGGGGTCTCCTCTGAACATCCACATTTGTGAAAAACTTTAGTCAGACATTACTGAGCTATATTGGCGTTATCCAACAAAACATGTCAAGTCTTCTCTAACCTTGTAGAGGAATGCAGGGATGCTAACCGCTGCACCTGCCCTCACGCCCATTTCAGTGCTTTAGCTATACACCTTGCTTGAGAGAGAGAATTATTCTTAATTAAAAGATTGGTGTTTTATATTGAAATGACCAAGTTGGGCACCACCTACATTAGAAACATGACAGCAAAATAGTTCATTCTCTGTTATTTTTTTGTAAAGATCTGTCTGATAATTTTGTGGAAAAAAATTCTGATAAGTGATTTGGATATATTTGTTGGTGTCAACAGTAATGTAAATCTCTCTTTGTCTCAGACATGTCTGAAAGCTCAAAATGGAAGCAAACCTTGACCAACATTGTGAAGGAGCTCCGCGAACAGCAGTACAAACATATGCTAGAATGTTTGAAGAAAATACCTAAAAGTGTGAAAGAAGCAGTACACCTAGAAGAGATGCCTCAGACCATCATTGAGTGTTATGGAGAGGAGGATTCCATTGCTGAAATCAACAGGATCATGGATGAGATACCAAGGAGAGATTTTGCAATTCAGAACCTGCTGCGTCCGTTTGTGGAGAAACAAGGTGAGTTTATGCTGCTGGATCAGTTTCAGGTTCTGCTCAACATTCATGGTCCAGAACAAACCCTGAGGAGGCAGGTCAGGGTTGTTCTGGTGGTCTGCTGTTGCTTGGGTGTTTGTAATGCACCTTTAATCCATCACTGAACCATCCTAACAAATCTGTCAGCCCAAAGTTAAAACCAAGGTTCCTCCTGACTGCTGAGTTTTGGATGTTGTGCATTTTGGTCTGAAACCAAAACAGGGAGAAGTTCAGAGCTGATAACCAGCTGATAATAAAGGAAAATATCCAGAAATAATCACAACATGAGTTCATAGAGCAGTGATGAAAATGTTTATGAATGAAACTATAATTCAGTAACTGCAGAGCTTTGACAGTTTAAAATGTTTTTCAGGAAAAAAGAGGAAACCTGGACCGGAGTCAGAGGAGAAGCAGGAGTCTCCATCTGGTGGGTGAAAAACCTGAACTGTCCCTTTAAACAGGTTTAAAATAACTCCATTAAGAACAATGAACATTTCCTGCTGATCTTAGAGCTCCCCCTGCTGGGTAGAAAGTGAAGTTGAACCCCTGTGATTCATTTCTCAAAATGTGATTTGCTGCTGGTGAAATACCTGCAGCTAGATTGATCTCAGTTCTGTGTCGGCTTACGGATCAGAACCAGATTAACTCATGTTGATCCACCTCTCTGTGTTTAACAGAGTTAAAGAAGAAGAAGAAGACTGATAATGATGATGATGATAAAGCTGGTGAGTTTTTACTCCCATGTCTTCAAACTGGGTTTTTCTGACATGTTATGTAATAAACTTGTGATAATGAGTAAATAACTCCTATTAACATCAGAGTCACTCAAACATGGTTGTATTGTTTTAAAAGAAACAAAACCTGGTTTTATATTTAAAATTCAATGGATATGTAAAAACACCTATGAGGAGGAGCTGTGTCTAGAAGGCGGGGCTAGGTCCACTCAGACGTTCAGCCTGTCCATACCTCCTGAGCTCAGGTCTCTCCTGATATCATTAATCTGACCTGCTGATGATCTGCTGCTCTTCATGTTTAACAGGGTTTGAATCTGATTCAGATTCTTCAGATGATGAAACTCAAGCTGGTGAGTTCAATGAATCAACCTCACAGACAGAACCAGGTCAAAGTCTGTTTATAAAACTACAGATCAGAGCAGAAACTCCCTGACTCTTCTTTTTCTTCTACAGACGATCCAGGAAGTTCTCAGTCTGATAAGGTAATCATCACAGTAACCAACAGTAGCAGTTGCACCCACTAGTTTTTGCTCTGCAATGACTTTTTGCACAGCTAGTTGAGTAGTTACAATCATATGACTAAACTGATTTTCCCAAGAAATTAAAGATAAACAAGGTGAGTTTGTCAGTTTGAATTACATAAAAATGTAAATAATTTACCAAAGGGGTTCTGTAATGGGGGCTTTGCATGGCGCAACATGTAAAAAATAAAATTCAGACAATGTCCGAGTGTCAGACATGTTTTCACAGCATGTAGACTGACACTTCCAGTTCTAATAGTAAACGTTCAGATATTGTAACGTAACATGAGTCACTGGCCTAGCATAGGCTAGCATTCAGCATTAGCTTGTGCTAATTGACTAATTATGTTTGTGCCAATCACCTAAACATAACACTTCACATCATTATGGATGAATCCTGCCGTGTTAAGAGGCGTGCTGTGGTGGTGCAGGGGTTAGCACGCCCCACGTTTGGAGGCCTCAGTCCTTGATGCTGGTAATTTTCAGAGGAACTGAACTGACCTATCAAACTGCAACTTTCTTTGGCAACATCGCAGGGATATTGCAAGCAAAAATAAAAAGCATCCATGCAGCTCTGTTCTCTGTCACCTGGTGAAAATGTGTGTTTTTGGAGGCGTGGAGGCCGTTTGACCCACTGTGCTCCAGAGAAGTGTATGACTTTGTAAAGCGACATTGCATGTAATTTTTAGATATAAATGTACTGCAAAAAATGAAAGCCAAGTAGTAAATATATCTAACCAATAATTAACTGATCTTTTTTCAGAAGGTTCCTCCTTGGGTGAGTTGGACATTTAGGTTTCATTGAAAATATTCCATTTTGTTCTTGTGTTGGACTTTTCTTTATGAATTTCTTTCACTTCTTTGATCTTGTTTCCAGAGACAGAGCATCAGGCTCCTGAAGGAAAGTAAAGACACAAATGGAAAACCAATAGGTGGAAAGGTTGTTCAGAAATGTGCTCTGCGTACATATGAAACCAAAGAGAACCAGAAGAAGAAGTTCTTCCATATGGCAGTCGCCGACGAGACCGACTCCATCAAAGTCATGGTTTATGGAGAAGAGCTATTTAATAAAGTAGAAGAGGGACGACTTTACCTTTTCACAGATGTGAACGTGCATGTAGTGCATGGTGAGACGTTTATGAAGGTGACCAAGCACAGCAAAATCTCAAAGACTAATGACATCGAAGCTCCCAAGACTATGGAGCTGCAGAGTCCATTTTTTTCCATTAAGAAGGTCCAATCCTTTAAGGAGGAAACAGCAGTGAGTGTTAAAGGAACTATAATTGCGGTAAGTGAATACTGCTCAGAGCAGTAATCACAAATCTCTAATTAGCAATAATAAGAGATTTGTGGCTCTGTTCTCCATTATGCTGCACTGAAAACGTTGGATCGTTTCAAGGATTGGTTTATAATCCTCAGATTGGTCCCCAGGAAGATGGTGCCAACAGAAAAACACAAGAGTTCCAACTTGAAGATGAAACTGGATCCATCTGGATCAAGCTGTGGCGCAAAGACATCGAGCAGTTGACAGGAAAGTCAGTGGGAGATACGGTCAGTGTGACCAACCTACTGACCAACCAATACTGTGAAACGGCGTCTCTGAACTCCACCGACTTCATCAAAATTACTCAGGTACCAGTTATCACCTGGTTATTATTCAGACTGCAGGAAATCCAGGCCTGAACCAAAGTGGAGAACTTCATGTCGCTGTGTGACAGAGAACATAAATGTGAAGTGGAATTAAAATTATGCATCTTGATTTGCTTTTTCTATATGCAAAGTAAATGACTAGTGAATGAATGAATATAATGACTTAGTTAACTCCTCCTTGTGTAGATCAGTTCTCCAGAACCTTATTCTATTCAGGTGGTGCAGCTGAGGCACATCTAAAAGTTACAGGACACCCAGTGGCCCTTTAGGACTGGAGTTTGACATCCCTGCTTTTAACAAACAACATAAGACCTGGGTAGATAGGTGCCTGAGGCTGCTGCCCTGGGTGCGCCGCCCTTTTGTTACATGAGATTAACAACATGATGAGGGGGAAAAAATCTCACTGAATCACTGAACTGAATAAAAACAATGCTTTGTTACAGAACATTATAAAGATCATTCAGGAATCTAAACATGTCAACTAATTTTATTCAAATAATTCAGATGTTTGGTTACATGTGTATTAATTCATTATGATCTTGTTTCCCTGTTTGTGTCCAGACGAAAGCTGCTGCTGTCCAGAGGGTCACCATGCAGATTGTAGGAATCATAGAAGCAGGAAAGGAGCAGACCGAGCTGGACGTGCTGATCAACAACAAGTCCAGATCCTTCTTTATTAAATCTCGTCTCCTGGCTAAGGTTTTTGATGTCAAACTAGATGACGACTTCGAGGATAGACTGGTGAAGAAAATCCCGTTTCTGGCCAAAGGAAAAATAAAACGAAACAAAATCCAGATTCTTAAAGCTGCAAAAGCCATGAATACTTAATAGAACCAGAGATTTTAAAGCTGAACGAGTCTTTTACGTTAAAATCCTAAATGTGCTAATGGAGAAACAACTTACCGTTCGGGATTCTCCGATCGGGTTTTCTGCTGCCGATACCAATCACTAATGAGGCTGATCATCAATCTTTGCCAATCGCCTGGATTGACTGTCAGTAAAATAATATTTAACAGTAAGGCTCTCAGTTCCATAAATTATTAGTCAAATAAATCTGCCTATATTAAATAATGTGAAGTAATAATGGAGACATTCATTCAAAGTGGAAATAAACAATCCTTCCTGAGAGCTGATTCATTCTGGTTCTGGTTAGTTGCCTATTCTGCAGAACACAGGAGGAGGCTGAGGAGATCAATTATTATGTCAGAGATTATCTGTCTTGTGTTGGGACAGTGAACGTTTTAATACATGTCTAAAATCTTTTTTTAAGTTATGTGCTGCAGCTTTAAGCAGAGGTTCGGTGTGAGAGTTCACTGTGGGAGGAGCAGGAACGGCACTGCGTCTGTGAAATATTACAACTAGTAACAGCAGTTCAGCAACGAGAGCAGAACCAGCGTCTTTCACCACAGTCCAAAAACATGACTGTTAGGTTAATTGGTCTCTAAATTCTCCCTAAGTGTGTGTGTGGGTTTGTGCACGATTATTTGTCCTGTCTGTCTCTGTGTTGCCCTGTGACAGACTGGCGACCTGTCCAGGGTGACCCCGCCTCTTGCCCCAAACGTTAGCTGGAGAGCTAGGCAGCTGCACCTGGATGGATGCAGTTGCCATCCATCCAAGTTGATGGATGGATGGATGTCAACATGGTAGGAGTTCGTCCTGCTATCAGTAGGTTGCCAGTTCAATTCCTACTCTGTCCTCTGTCGATGTGCAGACACGTCACCCGCCTCGCCTGTTGCTGCTGGTCAGAGGCTGCAGCTACTGTCCAGTAGCTCACCATCACCAACATGTGAGTGGCTGCACTTTGGAGACATCTGGACTTGATACAAGTACAGGGAATTTTCTCTTTTTGAAAAGTTTATTGTATTTACAGTAGATCTCAACTTTTTATGTAAATCAACTGTTAAAGATCCTTTTAGGGGTAAATGATGTGAGTTAGCTATGCTAATTTGATTGTCTTGATGTGTTTCTTGAATCTGTCTCTATCAAATAAACAGTACCAAAAAAATTCCACATTGCAACATTTTTTCACTGAGATCCATGTTCTTACAGGGAGAGTATTCCTTTGTCAACTACGCTACTAAAGGCAAGAGCCTTTCACTCGCGTTTGAGCAGAGACTTAGGCACAGAGATACCATAATGTGTAGCAGTTTCAAATAAATAAACTTTTCTACAAACAAGGTCAGATTACTTAAAAGCTCCTCCATACTAAACCGTGCCATGCTCCAAATAATCCCGGACGAGCCCCCACTCATGTTATACTTGCTGAACATGGGTTTTAAGACATTACTATGCCATAGCTTAATGATGAAAGGCTTCAGCATATCTTCTGTGTGCTGCAATGAGAAGGACTTATTTTGTGGATGCAATATAAATCCTGATATGTAAGAATCAGGATTCTGCTGTTTCTACAGTTCAGTTCCCACTGCTGTAGAAACAGCAGTGGGAACTGAACCAAACTTGTCTTTTGAATTTTTGCTCGAATGATTGAATGTAGTATGATGCACTTTGGGGTCCAGTAGACCAGACACAACAATGTGATTTTACAAGACAAAACTTTATCTCAGACTTTTCTGTGAAATTGGATTTCAGAGAACAGCTTAATGGATTCACCACATGAATATCAATGTGGTAGCTTAGCTCTGACGAGATCATTGTTTTATGTCATCACCTGCAAAGAAAGTTAAAATAGCTTCTTCTTCAACAGTGACAACATTCTGCAGTCCTATGCCCTGAAGACGCCCTTACAGATTAAGGTAGTGGCATGCATTATTTAGACGGCCATTAACATTGTTCAGTTAATTAAATAAAAACACATTTTCTGGCATATAAAATACTGCAGGTTGGGGAAGTTCATGTAAATGTGGAAACACAAAGGGTTTGATCCACTCTACAATGAACATGTCACTACAATTAATGGTGTGTTTTCTCTGCTTTAGGCCTCAGGTTTTTTCATCCATTCATTTAAAACAGCAGGAATCAAACGTCTGATAAAAGAAAAGTCTGGATGAATCACTGCTGAAGAATTACAAGCCAACCTCTCATTCTACAGTAACATCACTGAAAAAACTTTCAACAGTTACATATCTTGCTGACGACCAACCGCTTTGATGTGTTTCAGTCTGGTTTCCATGGTTTCCACAGCACAATGACCTCCATGTAAACAGACTCTGAACAAACCACAGTGCTGGTTCTGTTGGACTTCTACGTTGACCAGGACATATTACTGTAACCACTGGAGAACTGGGTCAAACCCTCCGGTCTAACTGGCTCTTTCAGGGTTTTTCATCCACAGGGAGTCACAGTCTATTCATTGCATTCACTAATCCGTCCATCTTGTGGACTGATTTGTCACATTTGCGACACATTTATGGTAAATGGCTTCCGACTCGCCTCGTGCTTTATCAAGTCCAGAGGACCCAAAGTGTTTACACTACAGTCATTCACTCTGATGCTGAAAAGCTACAGGACAGTAGCCACTGCTGCCTTGGGACAGTCTGAGAGAAACGGGTCTGCTGTGCAGCACCGCGCCCTCTGACCCCCAGCAGCAGGCAAGGCGGGTGAAGTGTTTGCCCAAGGACACGGCGTCTGGCCTTGAAGCCAGGCTTCAGATGTTCCATCGCTACAGCCCTGCCACATCCGAATCCTACACAGACTTTGATCAAGTTGAGTGACATTCATCCTTCCTCACATGAACCACCTCGTCTCTCAATGAGGAGCAGCTGTGCAGAGCCCAGAACATTAACATTTGTAATTTTATGCAAATTATTAAAATACTCATTAAATAATTAAAACTTATTGTGTGTAAATTGTTATTAATGTTCTAACCCTAAAGTGCTATACGATTTTTTTGAGTAGAAATGGTTCGACTCCTTCATTACTGGACTTAATTCATAAACTTCAAACAACCCATTATAGTTTGTTGAGTGAAAAACTAACCTGCATGATTTAATAGAACAGGAGAAATGTGCTGGAGGAAGAGACTGAATACTTTGCATTTGCATCGCTTGTACCATGAATGCAAATTCATTTAAACTTCCGCCTTACCAGTGAACAGCCCTGCTGTCAGGCCGGTCTGTTCACAAAGAATCTCAATGTTTCGTTTGTTCACAAACGAAACATTTCATGTTTTACAGCCAGAGACAGAACAAGCATTTCATTGAGGAGAGGGAGTTAAATCAAACTTTAACCTTAGAGAAACTGGGTTTAAAGTTCCTGCATCGAGTTTATGAGTAAAAGTTTCAGACTGAACCATTTGGAGAAGTTTCTGCTGAATCTGTTTTTCTGTCACCAGGAACTTTCAGCTTCCAGATTCTCCATTTTCTGTTGGTTTCATCAGCAGTGAGCAGAAAACTACAGGAAACGGTGAGTTTTACAGCTCGACCAGTTCAAACACTGGTTATTTTTACTGGATCTTATGGTTTTTACTGGTTTAGTTTATTCACTGTTTTTCTCAGTGACTAACAAACTGGTCAAAATCAGCCACTTTGCATTCTGATTGAAATGTTCCCTTGTTTTTCCCTTGAATAAAATGATTTAATCAATGACAATAATCCTGTTGGGAATGTAAGATGCTGATATCTCACAGCTCTAGATAGAAACCGTTGGTATTCATTTGACTTTATATCAGAACAGAGAAGTTCGTTAAATCAGTCGAGTTTATTTGAATAACAAAATCAGTTTAAATGATTTACATCATAAAAACAAAAATGTCACAAAATTATAGAGTCACCAACTAACAGGTTTGTTGTTCAGTTTCGGTTTAAAGGAGTTCAGTGTTTCAGCTGTTTTCTGGAAGTTTGTTCCAGATCTGCAGTGCATAGAAGCTGAATGCACTTCTCGCTGTTTGGTTCTGGTTCTGATCCAGAGCACAACCAGACTCTATCAGGAGCATCTTGTAAATGTAAAATGCTGAGCTGCAGATCATGCGTAGCTGAATCCTTGTCTTAAAGGCTTCAGAAAATCAGGAAGCCTGGTTTTCTAAAGCTGGTTTTGTTTTTGGTGTTCGTCGTCCATTTTCTACTTTTGAGGATCCAAAACTTTTAATACAGATTCTATTTAAATAAATGAGACCCAGAATATTGATTAGTTTGGGTTTTTGGTGCTTCTTGGAAAGTTTTAGATCAGTCAGAGAACATAATGGCTGCTGTGTTTCTCCACAGGTTGATCTATTAGATGAAGATCAACACTGCTTTGGTGAAATCTACAGTTAGTGTGTTAAGTTCGGGAGCTGGGCCGCGCCCAAACCACACCTAATTTTCCAGGTGGCCTATTTATACTCTGCTCGCCCACTCATCTCAGTCTGTTACGTTTCGTCAACCATCAGACCGTTTTTCTTGTTATGATTTCAAATATTTACATAACTCACCACGGAATGGGACGTGGCTATTCAGCGCCACCCTTCTGATTCAATACACACAGGAGAATGAAAATCAGGTAAACAAAAGTCAATGTTTGGAGCTGAACAATGAGTGTGTGTGCAGAGTTTTCTTGCAGAGGAACCACAGGACCTGAATAGTCTTGGTTCTGGAGGCTGAGAGATTGATGAGATAAGATTGTTTTCAAAGAGAACGACTGACAACGGTTCAGCTTATCGGGTGATATGAGGAGGTTCCACCAGGGCGATGGGGAAGTGGCTGGTTACTGGAGCTTGGGTTGTGTGTGGGAGTTAAGGTGTCTGGTCCAGGATCAGATGATTAGAGGAGCAGGTCAGTGGAGGTAGATGGTAGTAGAACGTTGCAGGACAGACAGGTAATCGGCAGACCGGAGGATGGTAGAGCGGAGATTAGTCAGTATGGACGAACAATCCAGAGGGATCTTCTTGTGATATTCTTAGTCACTGGACCGAGGGCCTTGGGCAACTCTGAGGGTATTTTCCACGGAGCCATGAGGGAATTCTGTTAAGGAGGTCAGAGGAAAAAGTCAGAATCAAAACACTGAGAACAGACTCAAAAAGAGCTTAGAAGGGGCTCTGAGTACCATTACTGGCAAACACTCAAGCACTGGAGAACTGGCTGCCCACTCCTCTTATGCTAAATGATGCCGATTACATTCAGGTGTGCAGGAAACAACCTCCAGGCCCTCCTGGTGGAAAAACATCCCACAAGGCCAAGACTCTGGTTTCCAACAAAAGCTTTAATCTGAAGCATCATCTTTCGGTTCACACTGAGTGACTGTCAAAGGGAATAAACAGCAATTATTCTGAAAAGATTTTAAGTTTAATCTCTTAAAGAACTAATTTTACGATCAGGACCGCCAGAAACCTTGATGCCCTCTAGACCAGAATGTTAACCTTTGACCTCTTCTTAAGTGATGACTTCAAACAGTTCAGTCAGAATAGAGACCTGCTTCCTTTAAATCTGTGTCATTCAGTCAACCTGTTCTTCAAAGGTCAGGGGTCAATGTCTGCACGGACGGATCGCCTCCAGTTAGATTGGTGGTTGAAGAAATTCTGATCATTCTGTTGACATTTCCTTCTTTCTGCATCACAGATGTCAAACATCTCCGAAGACGAGTGGAGAGACGCCATGACCAAGATCTTTGAGAAGCTGGATGATGATCAATACAGAAAAATGAAAAGGATTTTGACTGAATCGGGATATCCCTCACCAAACAAGATCACCTCCAAGTTTAAAAGGGAGCTGCCTAAAAACCTAATTCAGAAGTTTGGAGCAGAGAAATCCATTCGCTTAGTCAACAAAGCAATGAAGGAGATACCAAGGAATGACTCTGGAGTCCAGAACCTGCTGCGTCCTTTTGTGGACAAACTGAAAAAACAAGAAGGTGAGTTTCCAGTCAATATGGTGTGTGTTACAGTCAGGGCTGATCAATAACCTGATCACCTGATTCAGAGGAGATGGTGGAGGTTTCTGGGTTCACTTTGAGACACTATCAGAAACTGTTGGTGTTTTTCGTTCCAGCTGAGCTTTATGGTCTTGGTGGGGTCAGCAGCTGTCCTTCATGAGGGTTAGTCTTTGTTTTCCGTAAGAACTGTTTTTATTTAGTAGATTTAGACTAAATGTTTTGGTCTATAGAACCTCCTTCGTGTTCAGACAGCAGTTAGATAGAAGAGACCATGTTTACTGGAGCCTGACATGATGCCCCTGCTGGCAGCTGTATGCTATTGCTCCATGTTGTGGTGAGTTTGTGGATTATGAGGTCACTGTGGGGAAATGATGCAGATGTTCAGAGATCATCTTAGTGATGGTCGGGTAGCAGGAGGAGAACCCTGCTAACAGTGTAGCATCTGCTCACCATGTTCCAACGGATCAAAGGACAAATATGTCAGATTAAATACTGAAACATCTCAATGTGTTTCTGTCTTTTAAAGGTGGAGAGACGAGCAGCCAGCCGAAGGTGAGAACCTGTTCTGACACACATCAAACTCTCCTCACCTACCAGCCGTCTGAGACACTCTCAGCTCTTTAGACGCTTTAAACATGTGCTGCTGCTTTCTGTAGACGGATTCTGCTGGAGCAGAAGAGCCAGAGCAGAACCAAGGTGCTTCATCTGGACCCAGTCCACAGGTAGGAGGACATGTGGAGGCTGCATCTCACTGTGAACCCCTGATTTATTTCATCATGTCAGATCAGAAAGTTAAATTCATTCAGATGCATCATAAAGAGATGTATTTAATTCAAGTTCAATGACAATATCTATTTTCTCTCAGTCCAAAAAGTTCAAAGTACTTTACATTTCAAAAGCATGAAAAACATAATAAAAACATCATCATCACCAATTGTGAATTTATATTACATTTTGTCTGGTGCCATCATGACGCATCAGACATGTTTAACATGTTTCAGGTTTTATTGGTCAAAGCAACTCTACTCTGATTTTGTCCCAAGTCTCATAAAATCTAAAATATTACGTAGATAAGATTTAAATTCTGAATTTCAATCTTTTCATGAAGAAAACTGCTGAGTTGACAATTATCAGGCAGTCAGTGATTCTCTAGAAGGAGAGCAAGCAACGAGAGGCATTTCAGAGAGATGAATCTAATCTAATTAATGGAAAGTTTAGTGGAGGGACATTTGTGGTAGAAAATGAGAATCCAGATTAGATCGTTGAATCATGAAGGTCTTCATCTAATAAATTGTTTCTTTTTTTCCTTTCAGAAGATGATAAATTCTGATGTGGTGAGTAGAAATGTTGGTGTTCATGAACAACCAAGAGTTTTACTTTATATTTATGTCTGTCTGGGGATATTTGTGTTATTTGTCATCAAATCTGTTTTAATTTTTTATCTCTTGGTCCAGAAAATAACCATCAGGGATCTGAAGGCCAGTGGAGATCTGGGTCAGAAGGTTCTGTTTGTGAAGGTTGTGGAGAAATCCAACCAATACCAAAGTAAAAACAAAAATGTTTATTTCCATCTGGGAGTCGCTGATGAGACGGATGTCATCAAAGTTGTGGTGTTTGGAAGCGAGCGGTTTCCAGACATAAAGACCGGCCACTTCTACATCATCAGAGATGCCTCCATGGATCGTCAGGAGAACGTTTTGATGGTTACAGACACAACCAAGATGTCAGAGACCGGCTCATTCGAAGTTCCCAGTAACGTGGAGCTGGAAGCTGAAAAACTTATTTTCAGTCCAGTTTACAGCATCAGAGAGATCCAGAGCTTTGAAGACAAGAAGGAAGTGAGTGTTAAAGACACCGTCGGGAAGGTGAGAGTCGTTTCTGGAGCTTCTCATGATCAGCATTTAGTTTTTAGCAGCAGCTTAATTGAGAATTTCAGACTTAATAAATCTGATCAAACCGTCAGAAAGTGACATGATTTATAGCGCCCTCTACAGTCCGGGAACAACAATTATAACTTTTAAACCAACTGGATCTGCCACCAGGACGCTCATCTCCCATCATGCACCTGGAGCAGGATGCTCTCCTGCAGTTTCCTGTTAGTAACCATTAATAACCATGATGGTAGTTTAAAAGCACCTTCTTTCAGCAGGAAGTCATGTTAGTTTCTGACTCAAACTTTCTGGTAGCTCCCCCTGCTGGGGCGTAGAGGTATTAAATCAGATTTGTGTTTTACAGGGAACCTAAACGCATCATACAGCACATCTAAATCTGACGGACGATGGACAATAAAATAGTTGATTATAAAATTGTTAAGTTTGCAAAGTGTTCATTTGTTTACAGAGTCGACTGAATCTTGTGTTTTGGGTTTGAACAGATTGGAGTCATTAAATCCATGCAGATGAAAGCAACACAAATGATGAAAGACAAGCAGGACTTTGAGCTGGACGACGGTACCGGGTCCATGTGAAGAGGTTTTATTCGTATTAAATGATGTTCCTTTATGTGTCATATAAATGTAATGTTTTTTGAATCATTGTCAAGGTGTTTTTTCTGTGCAGCTGGAAATGGTGTACAAACTAATGAACCAAGATGTGTCTACTGAAGTAAGTTTCCAGGGTTGTTGAACTTCCCCAGACAGTTATTTGGGAACTTGCTGTTTTTCCCGTGGCCTTCCCTGCATGGAGACAGAGTGTTTAGTTTTCACCTCCCATAGACATTACAGTGAATAAGCATACAAGGTTTCGTATGTTTTCCTTTGTTTCTTTTGTTTGGTCTTCGAAGATCGAGTCTCCGCCTCGGTAGTAAAGAGAGATGAATAAAGTAACTATGCAACTCTGGGTTCCTCAGAGCGGATCCTAATTTGTGCCTAATGCAGTATATTTCTTGCTCTCCGTCTGCAGATGTATTAAAGATTGTTTTTGCTCCCTAACTTTTGTCTGGATCTCAGTCTCTGAATTGTGCACTTCACAATTTGGTGCATTGGCCGGGAACCTTCGCTGGTTCATCCAAGTCGGTGGACCTCAGGAGAGGGCTGATCACCAAACCTTCAAACTGGTTTTCCTCCAAACCGCTGGCAGGTCTGTCTGAGAAAAAGAGGACTCTTCTGGTGCTCCACCGGGTTGGATCAGCCACAACAGGATAAAACAGAGCTGAGAGGCTGCAAAACATCTTAAGGTTGGTAGGTCTATTTATTTAGACTGAGTTGTAGGTCTGTCAATTTTAGACCGAGTCCTGTAGGTCTGTCGATTCAGACTGAGTTCCCCTAGGTCTATTAATTTAGACTGATTTCTGTAGGTCTATTAATTTAGACTGAGTTTGTAGGTCTATTAATTTAGACTGAGTTGTAGGTCTATCAAATTAGACTGAGTTGTAGGTCTATCAAATTAGACTGAGTTGTAGGTCTATCAAATTAGACTGAGAATTGAAGTCAACGTTTCAAATAAACGTTTTAAATTGTAAGAGGTTTGTAAAATTAGAGAATGGGACTTTTCTCTTCTAAAGAGCCTAGTGATGGATTTAGTAATTATGTTCCTCTTGGGCCGATTGTAGAGAAGATGATTAGAAAACATGGGGAATCATGTGTTCAGTATTTGCCACAATGGCATCTTAAATTTGGATTTCCTAAATATGGGTAATTTGAACCCGAGCATTTGATGGAATTGGAAGAAAAATTAGTGCTACAGAAACAACAGCTGCTGAAACAAAAAAAAAAAATCTCACTTGACCATTTACAAATAATGTATGCACACACGGACACACTTAGAGTTTGGAAACAGGAATCACAAAACAAACAAGAGCAGAAAAATGAGAAAGCTAATGATTGTTTTTCTCTCTTCCCAACATGTAAACCTGCTGCGATGAGCTTGCTTCCAGCGGCACCAACAGGTCCACCTGGCATCGCTAGACACTATCCAGCTCTTCCTCCTTACCAACCATCAGCCTCACTGAGGAAAGACTTTTTTTTTGGACATTGATGACCATTATCCCTACGGCCCGAAGACTGAGGAGGAAGACACTATGCCTCCCCTGGAGGGGGAAGAAGAAAAGACTGTTTTTACTGCAGTTGCTGAGAACACCCGGATGAGAAAGAAACAGCAAGAAACTTTACAACACCACCTAAGCCTTCACCAGGTGCTTCGACTGATCTTCAGTGTCCCATGTATGGACCGTGAGGTTGAAGAGACCCAACTACACAATTCTGCCAACTCACCATGCTTCATCAGGCTGCCCTGAACATCCACAGCCACAGCAAGGACAGTATGGGCAGTCACAAAGCA
This sequence comes from Poeciliopsis prolifica, assembly GCF_027474105.1. Taxonomy (NCBI): domain Eukaryota; kingdom Metazoa; phylum Chordata; class Actinopteri; order Cyprinodontiformes; family Poeciliidae; genus Poeciliopsis; species Poeciliopsis prolifica. The sequence goes on along the minus strand of NW_026562399.1, from coordinate 5,154,097 downwards.
ACACACTGCCTGATGTTTGTTTAATCCATGGACAACAAGGACATTGGCCAGAGACTGCTTCCAGAGACAATTCAGAAACAACCAGGAGGTTGCACAGAGCCCGAGGAGGAAGATTTGATGTCAACCATAGAGGCTTCCCCAGATGGTCAAGTTTTTCCTTTAAGAGGTGGATTTACAGGACATCGTGGAGGGTATTCCAGCTAACTAGACCTGGTGCCGTTGGAGCAACCTCTGGTTCAGCAAATCGCAAGTACCAACACACACAACACATATGTAAAATATACAACTGAAATACACAAAGTCCTTCCCATGCTCACTATTTCTGTCTATTGAATGTTCAGACACGGGGCTACGTGTCCAAAACAAACTCCAACTGATTTAATTTGTTCAAAACACCAAGTCTGCTCTACATTTTTAAATGGTTGATTACAGACCGACAATCTGAGGCCATTTTGCAAATGGCTCGTGAAAGAGTCCCTCCCACTTCCACTGTGATGTAGATAGATCCAGCTGATGAGCTGGGTGACTCCTCCCTTCTGACACGCCCTCTTTGCTGCATGCAACTCAAATATGCTGGTCCGCTGAGACCTGTTTTTTTTTTTTGCTGATTGTCACCTGAGCAACTGAGCTTCTTCACACTGACTGATTATTTTTTTTTTTTTTTTTTTTCCTTATGTCTCTTTGGCAAAACATCCAGTAGACGGGTGGAAAACTTTTGGCCCTCTAGCAAAAGCAACATATGAAACAACTGATTGTATATGTCACTCAGAAAGTATTTATTTTTTGCCATCACCATGATTTGCTTCTTACAAATATGATGGGGCTTAATAATAAAAAAATAATAATAAAAAATGAAAAACCAATTCACATAATGCCCAAATCAAATTCTTACTATCCCAATCAAAAACAATACACTTTCAAACCAGAAGCTGTGAAGAAACTCAGTGCTCCTGATCAACCTGTTGAGTGGAGGTTTGTTCAAGATCTTAGAGAAGTTAACAGGTCTGTCATTGCCAGAGCAGCTATTGTTCCAAATCCATACACTATTTTATCACAAATTCCAACAGGCAGCATGTTTTTCACAGTCATTGATTTAGCAAATGCTTTTTTCAGTGTTCCAATTCACCCAGAAAGCCAGTTTCTGGTTCACTTTTCAGTTTAATGATAAACTTTACACATTCACAAGACTTTGTCAGGGCTACTGTGAGAGTCCAACATTTTTCACCAAGCATTAAATGACAATCTTTCACATTTGACACTCGCACCACAGACAGCTCTTTTGCAGTATGTTTGATGATTTATTATTGGCGGCTCCCAATCAAAATCTGTGTGTTTCTGAAAGCATGAAATTACTTCATTTCCTAGCAGAAAATGGTCATAAAGTCAAAAGCAAATTGCAGTTTGTGCAGCCTTCTGTGTCTTTTCTGGGTCATGTGATTTCCTCCGAAGGCAGAGCTATCTCCAGCAACCGCATTGAAGCGATTTGAACATACCTCTCCCTCAAACGAAGAAACAACTGATGTCCTTTTTAGGACTCTGTGGCTATTGTAGGCATTTCATACCGGGTTATGCTGAGATTGAGAAACCTCTGAGAGAAGTATGTCATGACAAGGGATTTGGATTATTAATGAGCTCACACATTTTACATAGGATTGAAGTAAAATGTGAATTGAAGTTGGTTTGACGTCATTCAAAGCGCTGAAAAAACACCTGCAGACACCTCAAACTCTGGGATTTTTCCCGATCTTTCCTGAATGTTTTATAGAGATGGTTAGATGAGAAGAGGGTTTTTTGTTTTGCTCCAAAAACATGGTGATAAATTGAAATTGGTCACCTATTTTCCAAATTAGATCCTGTAGCAGCCGCATTGCTACAAAGTTTGCGCGCAGTGGCAAGTGCAGAAAGGGCTGTTATGGCATCTCCAGACATCGTGGTATTCTAATCTGATTTTGTACGCTTCCTACGATGTCACACTAATTTTGAGCACCTATCTGCTGTCAGATAGGCTGCATTATATACGCGTTGGTATACCATATCATATTTTGGTTACATTTCAATTGACCAGAGGTAATTCCTATACAGCTGTGATAAATTTGAACTTAGACAGATTAAAATACCTTTAGTTGTCCAGGGACTATTAGTTATAACAAAACTGTTTTTTTTTAATTAATGAAGTGCTTCAGCAGAAACATGATAAATTATGTGCTGTAATTCTAAATTATATTGAGATCTCTTCTGTATGTGTACACAAAGCTGAATTTTAAAACGGGATCCTGTACATTAGAGTTGAATTTAAACATTGATATATGTTGTTAAAAGTAATTTTCTCTATTTGAAGCTTCATGTAAATTTGATCATTTCAATTTAAGACAATATGTATATAAAATGAGGACTGACTGTAAATATTTGACTGTAATGCAAATTTGACTGACTGACTTCTGATGGCGTTCAACGTTTGTTTGTGTCTGTTTCATGTTGGAGTGAATGTTTGTTTACATGTACTGTTTGTCTACATGTTCTGTGTTTAATAAACATTGAACTAACATGCGCATGCGAAGAAGATAAAAACACAATCTTATTTGCAGGATTTCTCAAACACCGGAATGGGACCGCTGATGAAACCTGGAATTGTTTTAATAACATGTAATGACAACATGATTAACTACTGAATTTCTCTAACAGATCAATTAAAGACGACAGGCCCAAGGAGGACGACTTGGGCCAGCGAGCAAACCATTACATAATGTCCAGCCTGGAGATTTTTTGTTTACTAAAAATTTCAGGAGGAAGAACCGGCGTTCCCACAGCTGGCTGGAACCGTTTCAAGTGCTTTTGACGACACACACCACTCTTAAGGTCGCGGAGGGGTCGACCTGGGTTCACACCAACCACTGTAAGAAGTTCACATCCTGCGGGTTCGTCACATCCTGCGGGACCAGTCCAGAGCCCAGAGAACGAGGCTCCACCAAGCACCTCTGAAAAAATAGAGTTGCCAACACAGCTCACTCAGTAGGTTGGACCACGCCTAGCTGAGGCAGCATTAAGAACATGGATCGGCCGAGGCAGCGTCACAGAACACCAACATGGATCAAGGATGCCATACTATGCTGATCACACGCCTGCAGTTCCAATAGGCCCAGCAGTATTCACCAGGAGCAGACGCTCTGCCAACTGTGAGATACAATCGTGTGGAGAAAAGCAGGCTTCAAAAGGGGCATTCAGGTGTGTGTTCCCCCTGATTCTTCAGTTGGCCTCATGATTCCATGGTCAGCCTTGAACACCAATACTGGATCAGGTAAATTGACAGAACTACCAAAATTGTAGGTGGTACATGACGAATGAGGTTAGGATCACGTCCTGGTCTGCACTCGTAACAGATGAGGGAAACATCTGGACGCCGAAATGGGGAACAACTCCCTTCGCCAGACAACATATGAAACTTTTTACGATGGGTAAAACGACGCAGACTACACATCACGGTAAACACAGTGAAAGGTTCAATCATACCACCCTCGTCTTTGCCCATATTATCTAACTGTTGGAGGTTTTACCTATACTCATTCATCAGGAAAGGATCCACAATTTCTTTTTGTTCTTTGTGAGGGGGGAATGTTACTGTTGTCTCACCATATTCTCCCACAGGTATTACTGTTTTAGACAAACTCACGGCTGATGACTGGTTCAGAGTAACGACAGGTATATCATTTTCTACAAATATTTGGTTATTATTGGCTGAAAGTGCTGTGAATGTATCTAATACTGACTGTGTTGTCTGCATGGGACCACGTCCTGTGCTTAGGATAATCCCGGCCCTTCTTTCTTTTCTTCTTTCTTTCTCGATGTCATGTCTAAAACTAATCCATCTTCCCATTGTAACCAGTGGGACAGTGTTTACCCTCTCACTAAAACTGATCTTAGAAAACCGGTGTTTTCAAAACTAGCCGAAGCTAATTTCACATGCATTATTATGACCAGAACTCTTAAATTAGGAAATCTCTATTCACAAAATTGTTCAAATATAATTCGGGTGCCAGCAAATTTTAAACCAATTTCCAGAAGCGATGTTTGGTGGTGTGGTGATTATTACAGATTATTTGACCAACTCAGCTGGTCTGTGTGCACTCGTAACACTCTTGTTACCAGTTTCTATTTATAGGATGCAGGTTAAAGATGCGACTAATGGTCTGGACCGTTTCCAGTTTCTCTTATATAACTGGCATCGTACAACAAAAAAACCCTCCTTAGAAATTTATGTAAGTTCCGAGAGACACCAGTTATATTAGTTTGGATCTTTATCTAAGTTTCCCTAACTTGGAATCTACTCTAAATGTTCATGCTATATCTAATATTTCATACGTCTAAAGGTTAACTATCTCTATAGTTATGCTAACTAGACTTATATTCTCAACACCCTCTTGCAAAAAACTGTGCATACTTATGCCCGGTTGGATAATAATCCTGTGCAGTCGTCCGTTTCTGATTCTGTCTCAAATGCTTTGTTGACTACAACTGTGGCCCAGTTCCATGGGCCTCCTAACTCGCCTGATGTTGAGGTTGAATTTGTTTTCTCTAGCGACCAAGATTTTCTCATTATCCCAAGTACAAGTAAATTGACACTTTCTTTTGATTTTTATCTTTAATGTGAAATTTTTGCTTCCAGGTTTTTGCTTTGCTTAATGTCACAAGAGGTCAAAATACTTGCTGAAACACTCCTATGATGTTCATATTTGCAACCATTACTTGATGGCGAAGGTGACCTGATGTTTTGTGTTTCTCAACCTGTTTTGTTGCATTACTCCATTATTATTACAATTTAAACTCATTTTATATTAAATTCATTTTATCATTTTATCAGTTGCTTCATTTTACCATTCAAGACATTTTATCATTTATGGATTTCGTTCACTTGATTGTTTTTTGCTCCCTAAAAAAAAAAAAAAAAAAAAAAGGGTGAAATTGTGAAGAGGTTTTATTCGTATTAAATGATGTTCCTTTATGTGTCATATAAATGTAATGTTTTTGGAATCATTGTCAAGGTGTTTTTCTGTGCAGCTGGAAATGGTGTACAAACTAATGAACCAAGATGTGTCTACTGAAGTAAGTTTCCAGGGTTGCTGAACTTCCCCAGACAGTTTTGGGAACTTGCTGTTTTTCCCGTGGCCTTCCCTGCATGGAGACAGAGTGTTTAGTTTTCACCTCCCATAGACATTACAGTGAATAAGCATACAAGGTTTCGTATGTTTTCCTTTGTTTCTTTTGTTTGGTCTTCGAAGATCGAGTCTCCGCCTCGGTAGTAAAGAGAGATGAATAAAGTAACTATGCAACTCTGGGTTCCTCAGAGCGGATCCTAATTTGTGCCTAATGCAGTATATTTCTTGCTCTCCGTCTGCAGATGTATTAAAGATTGTTTTTGCTCCCTAACTTTTGTCTGGATCTCAGTCTCTGAATTGTGCACTTCACATCCATCACAGTGGACCTATGGGGTGAAGATACCAAACACCTGAGTGGGATATCAAGTGGAGATGTGGTCCTGGTCAACAACCTAAAGACAAACCGCTTTAAAGACACAGTTTCTTTAAACTCCACCAACTCCAGCAGAATCACCAAGGTCAGTGTGAAATGAACATTTCAGAGTTTCTGAATGTTAATGGCTTTGAAGAGCTGCAGACATCCTGATACTTTCTGTTTCTTTGGGCTTTGATTTTATTGAGTTTTTCCTGTTTTGGTTCCTTTGGTTTGTATATTTTGATTCTGTTGGTTTTCAGTCGTTTCAGTTTAATCAGATCATCTCACAGCTGTAATGTGTTCAGTTCATTAGACTCGCCTGTTCCTCTTCAGAGATCTGTCTGCCTCGGTTTTGTTCACGTTTCTAATAAATCCTCTTACACAATTGACCTACCATCTAATGACCTTTGACCTGTCATCATAAGTCTCATATTTTATAAAAATTCGTGCGTTCAGGCCACCAACCATATGTTAGAAGATGCTTAAAGTTGACAGGAAATGTGACCAGGTAATCAACTGGAGCATTGATAATACAAACACCAAATACTGAGTCTTTAAACGAGACAAAGAAAGGATTTAAAGCCTGTCAGCAGCTTTTCTCACGGCTCCCTGCGAGGAATGTCCAGATTCCTCAGGTTTGACAAACCGGTGTGGCGAGATCATAACTCTGAGGTTTGTCTTTTGGTTTGTTACAGAGCGAACGATGATTCATGAGTAAAACGTCTCTGTTCGCCTGCAGGCGTTTGACAGGCTGAACATGAAACCTGAACGCAGCACCTCATTTAATCACGACTTCGTCCATCTGCTGAACATAAACCCAAAGAGTTTATATTGTTTAGTCGCCTGTGATGAGTTGATCCTGATCCTAATAATCAGTGGTTTACCACAGCCTCAGTTTATTGTAATCTGAAGATGTTTGGTGTTAATGTTGATGTTTCGGTGAACTCTGGATGACCTCTGTCACTGAAGGTCTAGAGAAACAGAAATTTGGCATCAAGTTGACTTCAGTTCAGATGATTTACATCAAAAATGTCATAAGAACATCAGACATTCACCAACCAGTAACAAACTGGTGGGTGTCCAGTTCAGGGTTAAAGGAACTCTGTGTTTCTGCTGTGGTTCAGTTTTCTAGAAGTTTGTTCCTGATTTGTGCTGAATGCAGCTTCTCCTTGCCTGGTTCTGGTTCTGGTTCTGATTCTGACTCTGACTGGGACCAGGAGGAACATCAGCCCAATTCTGAAGTTCTTCCTCTGAGAGGAAAAACTTCAATGAGGCAGTGAAGCTGATTCACGTCTCACTGGAGCCCAACAGAACAGTTCTTTAGATTCATCTTCAGGAATTAAAGTCTTTTATTTTGAAAACCTGGTGACTCTTTTCCCTCTGAACCACTGAAGGCTGAACTCTGTTAAACACTCCCAGCTGCTGCTGTTGTTAAAACATTCTGGGTATTTATTGCTTTGTTTTCACGCAGCAGAACAAAAATATTTAATGAAGGCGAGATTCTGCTGTGGGAATAAAACTCCAGCCTGAGGTTGAATCAAACTAACCAGAGAGAAAATCTCGGTTCTGCATCGAGTTTCTGACCAAAGCTTCTGGAGAAACTTCTACTGAATCTGTTTTCAGCTTCCAGACTTTCCTTTTTGTTGTTGGTTTCATCAACAATGAGCAAAGAGGTGAGTTTTACAGCTGGACCAGTCGAAACACTGGTCATTTCTACTGGTTCTGGTGGTTTTACTGGTTTCAGATTCATTTTTCTCTCTGAGACTTTGCTGATCTGTTTCTGTCCTCTGTGTTTTTCTGAATGATTAACATTAAACTGGATAAAATGAGACATTTTAAAGGCATGGAAATAAGAGTGTAATTAATAATCGATCAATCTGAAGCCATCGTTGGTTTTCAAACAGCTCAGGTAGAAATCAATGAGCTGATCAGCCTGATCAACCAGTTAAAGTTTCATTTAAACGACCAACTGATGCAGCAGAATCATCTGAACTACAGAGTATAAATTGGTACAGACGGATTTATTAGTAAGACACAAATAATTATCAGATGGGATCAAAGTTATGCTGATGATTCTCTGCTGTCCTTAAATCCTGGTGAATTCAGTCGGTTCAGTCGTAGAAAAATCTCATGCTGAAAACCTGCTTCATCCTTCAGTTCTCAGTTTCCTGAAACCTTCCAGATAAAAACCTTCCTCTGGCCGGGGTCATCAGAGCTGCTCCTGTAGTCACCCCTGCTATAGAGGAGCAGCCGTCAGTTTTATAGTTAGGGTTTCATTTCATTCACAGTTCACCAATCCAGATACTAAACTAAGAAAACGTCTCATTTTTTCCTTTTGCCGCTGATCATTCTGGTGTTTGTGTTCAGGTGACCAAACTTGAAAAGCAATGGGGGAAAAAACTGAGCTCCATCCTGGAGGAACTGACGGATTATCAGTACAAGCGGATGCTGACGTATCTAAACAAAATCCCCGAGCAAACGAAGAGCAGGACAGCCAGAGGGAAAATGGCTCAAGTCATCATCCAGGACTACGGGCTGGAGAAGTCCATCGATGAAATCAACAACATCGTGGCCCGTATCTGCAAGAGGGACCGGAAGATCCGGGGCCTGTTGGAGCCCATGCTGAAGAAATTCAAAGCTCTGAGGGAACAGCAGACGGGAAACGGTGAGTTCAGACAAACAAGGGATTTTACCTCAGTAAATAAAAGCTATCAGTTAGCAAAGCATGGCAGCAGATACTGATGGCTGATAAACCCGCTGTGGGCCCGGTTCTCCTGGTTCCCCTCATCAGACAGCAGGATGGAGAAGGACAACGATCAGAAACAGGTTTTCACACTTCCTGCTCACATAGTTACAACTCCTGCTGTCAAAATATAAACTTAAACCCAATAAATGAGAAAAACGTCAATGGAGGGAACAAACATTTGCAACCAAATGCAAATGTTGCATTTTCATTACTGACATTCAGCCTAACAAGCTCAACAGATTTCTAACCACTGACCTGTTTGATCAGGGAAACACATGAAACAAGAATGAAGAAACCTTTTTTTGATATTTCAGAGCGGAGATCAGGTGGAGCTGCAGGTGGAGCTGCAGGTGCAGGTGGAGCTGCAGGTGGAGAAAACATGCAGAGTTCTGGCAGAACTTTGAAGAGGAAGAGGCAGCCGAGCCCCCAGCCTGAGGTACAGTCCACCGACTTCACACAGCTCCGGTTCTCCCAGTTATAGATCCATCGGATTCAATCGAGTTCAATCGAGCCCATAAGGAAGACAGAGAAAGATCCATGTCTGACCCGATCCAGTCTGACCCGGTCCAATCAGGGGTTTTTGGGTTTCAGGTGAAACTTATAGAAAACAAAAACAATTCCTGCTACAATGATTTTACATGACAGTGAAAATTTAAATATCCTGGTCTTCGCCTTCCTGATCTGTTCCACCTGATTCTCATTTGCCTTCTCAGACAGTCTGGGATTTCTCTCATTGACTCTGATTGTCTCCAGTCAATTTTCTACCGAGGCAATAAGTGAAGGACTCTGCCTGTCGTTTTATCAGAGGCAGGAGAGGAAGAGCAGGAAGCCGTTCGGTCCATGTTGGTCACGCTTTTAAATATTGAGCTTGATAACGGCGCCTCCTGCTGTTCCCCGATGACCTGACCTCAGTGAGCCGGAGCGCTGCGGTGGTCAGAACCGCGTCGCTCATGTAGTGACCGGGTTAATGTTGTTCTGGCAGTCTGGGTTGACCAGCGCTGGCTCCACATGATGGAGACCAAAGGAAGTCCACTTCTACGTCTTGCTGTGGCTCCGTGTCTGAGAACATCCTGTTTGACACTTCGCCATGAAGCGTTTGAAGATTTTATCTGAAAGTGTTGCAGATTGTTGTCCCATGAAAAACGTCTTTATTCATAAATTCTGCTTTGTTTAGGCCGCTGGCTCCGAGACGCCCAAGAAGAAAGGAGACTAGAAACCAAAAGAATCTCTGCAGGTACCAGACGGTTCTGCTGCAGGGATTAGTCTCCATCTGTTAATGACCTCTGACCTTATCATGGTTTCTTCTTCTTTCCTTTAAAGATGCTTTCCACATGTCACCGTTTCGTCATGTTCGACGTTTTACTCATCAATGAGAAAACTGCAGTAAAAAAAAATCAAACTTCTGTCCCAGATGTTTGAAAAATTGTAAATATTTTATGTAATTTTGATGATTCTGTATTTTAGTTCAATAAAATTATTGACAACCAGCAAATGTTAAATAGATTAAATATCCATCCATGTGTTTGTTTGCAGTTCATTTTATCACCAAAATTATTTTATATTAAAAATTTACAACCAAATGTTTGAATCGATTCTTTAAAGGAAATAAACTCATCAGGCATTTTATTTATTTCTACTTCAACTTTATTAAAAATATGATCAACGAAGCAGCAGAAAACACACACACACACACACACACCAAGACACACACACACACACACACACACACACAGCAGTCCATCCGCGTAACCATGGCAACCACAGACATGGTTGTTAAATGGCAACAAATGTTCAATAAAGAATCTCGGTTATTTAACAGAGTTCTGGTGTTTTCTGGTCGGTTCTGACAGCGGCGTATCGGATCAGAACCGCCAGAGTATCGGATCAGAACCATGAGGGGAAACGTTTGGAGCTTCAACAGGGAAACCTAAAAAAATAGAACCTCTGAGTTTAAAGAGCCTCTGATCGGGTCAGACGGCGCCGTTTCATAATTGATCCGTTTCATTCACACATCCGGATCTGACAGAACCACTCATTCATTCAGGGTTTAAACCTGACTTTAAACTCCTGCTGGTTCTGGTCCATTTGGGTCTCTTCTGATGCGTCAACGTTCTGATTTTATTTTGAAATCCTGCAGGAAGAAACTTCCTGTGACAGAAGGAAATTTAATCAACTCATCTCCAGGTTTTTCCGCCTCAGTTTGGAGTTTTCTGAACTTCCCGATGAGCTCAGAAGATCAGAACCGGAGTTCTGATGGGGTCGGGCCCGGCCTGGGACTCGGAGCGCTTCCTGTCCGGGTCACTGGCTGACGACGAGCTGCCGCAGGTAGGACTGGGTCAGGCCGCGCAGCTCCTCCAGAGCGTAGTCCTCCGGCATGGGCAGCCGGCTGATGTGCGGCGCCAGCTGGGCCAGCGGGATGCTGAGCGGGTCGGCGGCGCCGTCGCCCTGCTGCAGGCTCAGCACGACCCGCAGGATGTTCGCCACGCGCTTCGCCATCTCTGCAGGGGGGGGGGAAGAGGCGCAGCTAAGGTCAGCAGGAACGACCTGGAAACATCAGAGCCAGGTGAGCCGTGATTGGCCGGCTCCCGGCCCTCACCTGATTGGGCGAGGTGGTCCCTGGCGGTCCGGCAGGGCAGCAGCTCGATGCGGCTGCAGAGCGACGTCACGTCAGAGTAGAGCCGCTCCAGCTGGTAGCCGGCGCCGTCCGTCTGGGACAGCAGAACCATATTAGACCCAAACAATCCTTAACGGTTACCCCGGCAACGCACCACAGGTTATTATAGGTTAAAGTTGAATTAGTAAAAATCAGCAACAATTATTGAAACAACGTCAACTGATTTAATACCAGGTTAACAGAACTAAATCAGTTTAATAATTAAAGCCACACAGAAACTGAACAAAACATTTTGAATTGAGCATAAAGTTAAATATGACAGAGACCAACTGATTGATCAATCAATGAATCAATCAAGTCGTTATCAGCAGCTGTCGTCACTCAGAGTTTAACATCCTGGATGTTTTCAGTATTTTTTGCAGCTTTTAGTTTGTCTTTAAATGAACTTTATAAAGTTTACAAACTGATCCACATGAAGTCGATTCTGTTTACAGAACCGGTCCAGAACCAAACCGACCTGCTGGATGTCCTGCAGGGACTTGATGACCCGGATGTAGTCCAGGTAGACTCTGCCGGACGTGTCCCAGTCCTGGATGCTGGCGCTGTGTTCTGGTACCGCCAGGCCCTCCAGGAACTCCAGCAGGTAGTCGTGGTTGTCGTTGACGATGCAGTCTGCGGGAGAAACGGGTCGAGTCACGCGACGCGTGGTGAGCCGGTCGGGTCCGGCGTGCGGGGCGTACCTGAGGCCAGGTGTTGGATCAGCAGCCGGTGGCACTGGTTCCAGTGTCCGGCCCGGTACAGGTGCAGGGCCTGGCGGTGCCGGTCCCCGTCCCGCTGGGCCCGGACCGCCTTGGCCTCGTGGATCCAGCTCTCCGGAACCAGCAGCCTGTCGGTCAGGAAGCGCTCCCTGCGGGCCGACTCTTCCGTCTCCAGCAGGGGGCAGTGCAGCGCCAGCAGCTCCCTGACTGCGCGCTCCCGCTCCCTGCAGAGAAGAAGAAAGTCCATCCAGGAAACCGGTAACGCTTTAGACATGCAGCGTGTTTGTTGATCACATCTGGACCCTGAGGAACTCCGCATCTGATTTTATTCCACTTCCCTTTGGACACTAAAGGTTTCAGCGGAGCATTTTGGCAGAAATACCAGCCCAGTTTTCAGATCGGGATGGTACGAGCGGGTCTGGACCCGGTTCTGACCTGTGGTCGGGGACGTGCAGCAAGATGAAGACGGCCAGGTGCCAGAGGCCGGCGCTCTCCAGCTGGGCGGCGTAGGCGGAGTGGACGAGGCCCTGGCGCGGCGCGGCCAGGTGGGTGTAGCGCAGCGCCTGCAGCACGCCCCACAGGTGCCAGCTGAGCCGGTAGTCCAGGCGCTGCCAGGTGACGGTGAGCGGGTCCAGCAGCGGCTGCAGGCCGTACAATCTGCACGGGGAAACGGGTCAACAGAACCGGACCATTAAGAGAACAATCCAATGAGGTTTCCAGGCACAAATTTTATTTTTATAGCATAATCAGAAACTAGGATACCTTAAGTTTTCATAATAATATCAAATGTGACTTTATTTAAATTTCCTTATTTATTATTTAAGTAAATAATTTAAATATTTGAAATTGTGTCGCTGTCCCTTTAAGAATGCCGGCCCTTTCTGGAGGCAAAAGTCATGACTCCTCTATTAATCCTTTAACGTTTTTACCAGCGTTACTCTGAGCAGGAGCTCCTATAATGAGCTCAGCAGCTGTTTGCTCATTTTTGCTGGGTAATCTGAAGGGGCTCAGTGGGGGAGGAGCTTTGTATTTGAAGGCGGGGCTAAGTCCACCCGGGCGTTTTGGACAGCTACTTCCTGGTAACATAAGGACCCAGATTTGCCGCCTCAGCACTTCAATTAAAAACACATGCTATACATTTACCAATATAGGCATATTGCACATCTGGATATTGGGAAAAAGCTAATCTAAATGATAAAAACAATATTTTCTACCTCAACAACTCCCAGCTTCAACACTAAGCAGCTTGATAAACAACATTTAATTTGATGTCAACAAGGCTAAAGAGGCCGACCCGGTAAAACACGCAGCAATGACGGTGCAACATGGCCCAATGCACACAAACTACCACAGTAAAACCGAATATCTGCCATTTCAACAACACGAGAATCACCAGGCTACATGCAAAACTCACTGAACCAGCAGCTCAACAAGATCAAAAAGGAATAAAAGCTAATTTCACGAAGCTAAAAACATAAATTCAGTCCTGCCTTTGTTGTGTCAGGGTCATAATCCATGTCAGAGTAAATGTTTCCTCTCAGGTACTATAATCTGTTTTGGTGTCACACTGATGCAATTTCTCACTATTTTCAACTCAATGGATAATCGCCAATATACTCTAACGACTTCCTTTGTTAGCACAGCTGGAGCTTTCCAACTGTGATTGGTGAATAATGTTGCTATAAGATTTTGTAATTCCCCTGATTCTATTGGCTGTTAAATGCATCAATCACCCAAATCAACCAATGGGCTGCAGAAAATCTGTCCTGTGGGTTTGGTTTTCTGACTCAATGCTTCTGCAAACAGAGCACCCAGGACTTTGCTTTTTAGTAGCAATTCACTCTTATAGCGTTAAAAAAAAATACTATTAATTGCAAATAATATTTATAGCAAATCATTTTGGGAAAGTTTTTTTGGAGAACTCTCCATAAAGTTCACAAAAAAAGAGTCTGTGGTACGAACTCCAGGTCAAACAGATTAGGTGATCTGAGGAACACAGACGGGGTTTTAAATGATCGACTTTAAACTGTTTAGATGGAAAAGGTGGAACCAGGTTCTACTGACTGTTTGGTTCAGTGAGGTCAGTTGGAACCGGTTCTGGTGCCTCAGGTTTACCTGTCGCTGTAGAGCTTCAGCAGGTGGAAGCAAAGGTCGAGCATCGGCCGTTCAGGCTCCTCCTCCTCGTCTTCTTCTAGAGGTGGCGCCCCCTCCAGGTATGGTGGCAGCGGTGTGCAGGCGTATCTGCCGGCCTCTGTGGAGCCCTGCAGGGGGCAGCAGAACAATTAGGGCAGTTCTGACCCGGCAGAGAGGCAGGTCTGACTGGGACTCACCTGGAAAGCAGCTTCGTAGGCGGCCAGGGCGTCAGCCACGGAGGCGGTGGGCGGCAGCAGGTACCACAGGTGGACGGCCAGGCAGCGCTTCCAGTCCAACTCCGAGCAGACGTTCACCGCTGACCCGGACGACTGCCACACCTGCAGAGACAGAACCGTTCAGAACCAGAACCGAGCGGTGGGGAGGACGGCTCCGACCCGACGAAACCCACCGGTTTCCCAGCCAGCAGGGCAAAGATCCGCAGCCGCTCTTCGCTAAGATGGAGGTCAGTCTGCGTCCGGCTCCAGTCGGCCAGCTGCAGGTCTAAGAGCTGGCGGCAGAACCGCGACCCAGAGGCCTGTGACAGCAGCAGGGCCAGGCGGTGGTCGCCTAAACACACACATCACCACGGTGACACACACACATTAACCCATCACTGTTTACAACTCCAGTTTAATTTCACTATCAGGTTCTGCCGGTCCACTCACCTTCCCTCTGGGCAAGTTGGCAGGCCTCGCTGACGCGGCGCCCCGTCAGGTAGCTGAACACTGCCTCCGCGTGGCGGCCCTTCCCCGCCAGCGCCACCTCCTCCTCCACCCTGCGGGCGGCGCCGCGGGCCAGCCAGTCGGAAAAGGCGCAGTGGCGCTGCAGCTGCTGCTGGTAGTCGTCGAGGGGGCCGCCGTCTGGGTCCAGCTGGCCCCACAGGGCCTCGCACAGCGTCCAGACTTCGGCCCAGTGGCCCAGGACGGCTGCGGGACGGACAGGACAGGTCAGGGACAAAGCGCGGAGACGGACCGTCCCTCACCGAACCAGAACTCACGGTCAGCATCTCCGCGCTCTGCGCTCAGCTCCCTGATCCACTCGGCGTAGTCGTGCAGCGCCGCCACGCCGGGCCGCGGCTCCACCAGCGGACAGGATGCGCCCTGTGGGACGCTGACGGTGCTGTGCTTCAGGCTGATCTCCAGGGGGCGCTGCAGCACAGCATGCCGCTCCTCCTCCTCCTCTTCCTCACTCATCTTCATCCCCTGAGGAGCTTCCAGTCCCACCAGCTGCTCCACCACCACCTTGAAGGGGCTTTCAGCGAGACTGGAGACACACAGCTCAGGTTAACCTTTGACCTTAGAAAGAATCCTTTGAAATGTCCCCACTAAGCTGAACCTTTCCTCAATCAGGACCCTAAACGGCAGTTGATGGTTTAAAGAATGAAGTTTGTTCTGGCCTGTTGGGGGAACCTCAGGTTCTGACCTCAGGTTCTATGTCGTTCCAGGTCATAAAGTGGATTTTAGAACTCTGGGCTTTCTGTAAGCCGCCTAACCCACTGGGCCCGTTCAGGAGTTTTTCCTTACGGTTTGGTCCGGGCCGGTTTGTGCAGGAAGCTGAAGTCTGTCTTGGTGCGCCGCTCCTGGAGCTCCGTCTGGTCGGCGGACTGCGCGCTGAGTCGGCTGCCGCAGTGGGCCAGAGTCCAGCCGGGACCCCAGCCCACTCTGAAGGAGCGGGTGGCGAACAGGCCGGTGTCCATCAGCAGTGCCCCCTGCAGTACAGCAAAAGAACAGGCCGTTACTGCTTCCTGCTGAAGCGTCGCGGCTCAGTCGGTCATCCGGAACTGACCTTCCCCTGAGTGACGGACTCCTTCAGAGGGACGGGGCCGCCCAGTCGCCGCACCCCTACCGTCCTGATGGCGGGCTCCGGGGCCCGGGCCGGCAGCAGGAACGGGGCGGGGACAGGACTCTTCCACTGTGGAGGCCGAAGCGGGTCGGCTGCAGCCGGGGAGCCGCGGGACAGAGGAGAGTCCATACGCTGAGGGAAGATGCCGGAGGTGAAGCGGGTCTGAAGAAGACCCCCGACTGCAGAGAGAGGAAGGTCAAAAACAAGCAGGAAGGTCTTCATCAGCGCGAGGAAGAGTTTCCTACCAGATGGACGGCCTTCAGAGCTCGGCAGGATGAGCCGAGGGGACGAGACGTCGGCAGACACCTTGGTCGCTCTTTGAGGCTGGAACATGTCGCCGTCCTCCTCATCCTCAGTGAACAGAGACGCCTTCATGATCTGGAAACAGGAAGTAATCTGATTACTCAGACGGAAAATCTGATTACTCAGACGGAAAACTGTCAGCGTCGCCTCAGCTCCTCTTAATCTGAACCAACCATTTCTTCTGAACCACATCGAAACATTTGAAAGGAAACAAGATTGTGGTTCTTCAACCCACTCTACGTCTCTAAACAAGTCAGAAAATAGAAACAGATATAAAAACGAATTTTCAAGGAGAACAGTTCCTGTAAACAGCACACTTAGCTCCTTTCACAGGAATGTGGAGCCATTCTATCTAGTTAGCCCTTACAGGTTTTTGCAAAACTTTAAGTCAGGAGATCCCAGTACATTTTCACATTGATAACTGGGTTTCATCATCAGCCTGGCGGGCCTCCAGGCTTTACTAAGCCCCCCCAACAGGCTACACTTAGGTTTATAGTTGAAGTACCATCCCGTCCCTTCACGTGTCCGGCGGCCTCCGGCTGGTCTTTCCAAATTTTGATGAGAAACTCTGGAGTTTATTACAAATTTAAATGATAAACAGTCAGAATCATTGGATTCAAGTGATGCCAACTCCCACCTGCAGGTGGCAGCATTTCTCCTACTCCACTGCTGCAGCCTGACTTCATGTCCAGAAATAATCCATGAAAGGATGAATAAAGTCTGTCTGCCTGTTATTTTTCTCATCTTTTTATTTCTATATGTACATTTTGATCAGAAAAAAAATATTGAAAAATTTCTTGTAAATATTTCTCATGTAGCCTCAGTAAATCAGTGATAATCCGCGTGACAGAAACTGCAGTGCTAGCTTCGTTAATGAGACGGTTTTTATTTTCCGGGTCGCTGTGGTTCTCCTCTGGAGCGGCTCGGTGGTTCTACCTGCAGCGTGTGCGGGTTGATGCCCAGAGTGGACGGGATGTGGCTGCACGCCACCGGCTCATGGTTCGTCAGCGTCTCCATGTTGACCAGCGGCAGCTCGCCGTCCTCCTCCTCTCCTCCCAGCATGCTCTCTGTTGGGATGCCCTGCGTGATGTCGGCCATGTCGCTGTCCAGCTCCGCCACGCCGCTCGCTAAATCCACGGCGGTGGACTGGAGACAGAGAGAGAGCATGAGGCAGGTCAATCAGCTGATTGGAATAAACCTGAACACATTTTTATTAATATGTCAGATACAAAAATACAAGAAAATCTAAATTATTACATCTTAATGGTTCTGAAGGCAACTGGTGGAGAAAAGCTCTGATCAAAACAAACAATACTAGTAATAATAATAATGAATGTGAATTTGATTCTTCCAGTTTAAATGATTTTATTACCAGATTAAGTGAGAAAATCTGATCAATGTGTGAGTGAGGAACAGGAGGAGTGTGGCGGGGGGGCACAGGCTGCTCTACCTGGGCCAGCGGCGCCACCTGCTGCTGGGATGGAGGAAGCAGCTGCTGCAGCCTGGAAGCAGGAAGTGACATCATCGTCTTCAGCTTCTTGGGGTCGGTTTTGGGCGGGACCTCGTCGTCTTCGTCTGAGTCCTGGAGGCCGTATTTGGAGAAATGGCTGACCTGGAGGAGAAAGGGGGCGGAGTCAGATTCCCTGATGACCTGCATGTTCTGTTGGGTTGGATGTGACCAGACCTACCTCGAACACCCAGGAGCCGGTCTCGGGTCGGTATTCCAGGAAGCGCGCGCCCTGCTTCCTGGAGGCCTTCTCCAGCCGGCCCTCGTAGTTCATGTCGGTGAGTCTCTCTGGGCTGCGGATCTGAGCGCAGGTCGTCTTATCGTTGGGCCAGACGCCGTCCAGGGTCACTTCAGCCCGCCTGCAGACAGGAAGCAGGGTCAGGACGGGAAACACCACCATACAGACTGGACCGGGCCAGACCAGACTGACTGTCACTGTCAGACTGATTAGTTACATCAAGTCCATTTATCATTTCGGCTTTAAACGATCCGATTATTTAATCAGATCGTTTACAGAAGCTCCATGAATGAGCTTCTGTAAAGATTAACGGATAGAAAAACATTTCTATCTACAAAGAGACCGACGGAGAACCTGAGTTCTCAGAGAAATAGCACCTCATCAGACAGAAAGGTTGCATTGGGCACCGGTACGGATACAACGCCAGAGCATCTGCGGTGGCGAGCGGGCGGCTGTGCTGGAAGCCCTGCGTTCGCCAGTAGGTCGGAGCGGCGCTGAGCTGCTTGCAGCTTTAATTCTATTCGTCACCTGTTACTGGCCTTAGTCTGAGCTAATTTATTACCTTTTATAGCCACATGGAAACCTTGTAAAAATAAACAATTAGATTGTTTCTTTGAGTTCTGATGGTTTAGTCAATAATTTAGCTGTAAAAGGGGTTATTTTGTCAGTAATGTGATTAATTAATGATAGAAATTAACAAATATTTAATGCAGTCCCACCTCCAGTACTGAAAAGTAAATCATGAGGAATCAACAGAAACCTTCAGTCTGTTGGAGTTCAAGTGTTAGTGGAAGAGCAGGATATCTTTTTCCTACATTTGTTTCTGGATTTATTTGGAAAAGCTTCATAAATAGTCAAATTTAGGCTCCGCCTCACCGGTTAAGCCCCTCCCCCTCCGGCGGCTTGTTCTTGTCGTCCGGGTAAACGATGACCTCTTTGCGCCTGAAGTGGACGATCTCATCCAGGTTCAGGCCTGTCAGGTTGACCTCTCCGGGGAAGAAGACGGAGCCGTAGCCTTCAAGGACCAATCAGCATCCAGCTGAGAGTCAGTCGACCAATGGGATTCATTCAGGAATATTTCAGCTGGGATTATTAGGGCGCTACCTTTCCTGCCCACGGTGAAGTTCTCCACGACGCATTCTCCGTTCTCGTCCAACATCTCGGCCAAGTCGTCCAGAGGGGGGATGGTGTAGTAACCCACCCGGTTCAGAACGATACCTGGAAGCACGGCACATGCTTAGCCCCGCCCACCCAGCAGAGGGGCTGATGGGAAACGCAGTCACAGGGACGAGCTCTGACCTGCAGGGTGAGGAGACGGTTTGGACTCCTGCTGGTCCTCCTCTTCTCTGTCCTCCTGCAGAGAGTCCTCACCGAAGGACGCAGAGACGTCTTCGCTGCTCAGCTGCAGGAACGATAAAGGCAGATCTATTCACTCTAACTGTGTGCTTCCTGCTCTGAGCGACATCATTCTGCTGCAGTTATCAAATAAATCTGGAATTTGTGACTTTTATGTTAAAAAAAGGACAGTTTTAAGTCACTCGGCTGTTCTTTTGTATCAGCCGATACTAAAGCTCATGTATGAGAAGTGAAACAGTGGATCGGATCATCTCTAATCTAAACATCTGGAGATGGTGAAAATAAACCAGACGATCCTCTCAGAGCTTCTCACGTTAATCAGGAGATGATCTTTGTGTCCATCAGATCTGATCTAACGTGTGGAGCTCGGCCTGGTAACAGTGAACAAGCAGAACGGCGTGACCTGCTGACCTCCAGGCCGTTCCTGGGCTGCTTGTGCATGTTCAGATCGCTGATGGTGTCCTGCAGGCTGGGCTGGGCGCGGCCCTGCGGGATGGGCTTGGCGATGGGGTTCACGTAGAACTGGGTGACCTCGGGGTCGTCGTCGGCTCGGCCGCTCACACCTGGAACCTCCCTGAGCTCGTCGTCCTCCGCTTGGCTGCAGGAAGAGCAGAACGTTAACAGAACCGATTCATTTTCAGCCGTGATGCAGCCGCGACCCGCTGTGGTTCAATGGCGGTTCTGATCACAGGCTCAAGTTGAAGGAAAAAAAAAAAACACACAAAGTGTCTGAAATTAATCCAGATAAAATGGCTGGAAGGTGGTGAAATGTTGAGTTTAAGATGTTCAGCTGAGCTAAAACATTTAGAATTTAGACTTCATCATCTCATGTTGAGACTGAAGCTCTTCAGCTGTTTGAACGGAAGCTGTGGGTCGGGCCGGTACCTGTGTCCGTTCTGAGGGTACTCTGACGGTGAGGCCAGGTCGTCGCTGTCTTTGTTCAGGCTGCTGCTGCTGTACTGGCTGCTGCTCAGGTTCTTCAGAACCAGCTTCTTGATGCTCTTCCTGCGCAGACACAACAGAACCGCGTGAGACGAGCGGGTCCGACCGGCTGTGCTCCCAGTTACCATTGCGACCAGAAGCCACCTGGGCACGAAGGCTCCGTTGGTGAGCGACGGCTCGTCGTCGTCCAGACCGTCAAAGAGCTGCGACTTGGAGGCGCCGGACGACGTGAGCGCTTTGGGCCGGACCTTGGTGGCAGGTCGCGGGGTCAGCTTGTAGTGGGTGGGTGTAGTCAACGCCTTCTGGGCCGTTGGATTGGTCGGCTTCAGACGCTGCAACCAGAAATCAGACCAAATATAAGCGTGAAGTGGTGGTCTTGGCGACCATGACGCCGCTGCCGCCACTCGCCTCCTCCTTCTTCTTGGGGTCGCTCAGCGGGTTCCTGAAGAGCGGAGAGTCGCCGTACGGAGAGTAGGTAAGCACGTTGAGCTGCTGCTGCAGTATGGCCTGCTGGGCGGCGTTAGCGTTCGGGTCTGTCAGCGCTGAAACAGAAAAACGGATCTATAGAACGTGTGGACGGCTGGGAAAACGGGTCGGATCGGGAACCGGCGGCTCACCGACGGGCTGCTGCGTGGCCCCGAAGCCCAGGCTGCTGCCGCTGCTGAAGCCGCTGGTGCCGAAGCCTCCCAGGGTTCCCGACGCCGTGCCCAGCTTGTTCTGGGTGTTTCCAAACAGAGTGGTCCCGGTTCCGACTGCGGGACAAACAGCACAGATCAGCTGCACTGACCCAATCAGAACATCGCAATATTCAATCAGCAAATGGTCCACAGCAGTTCTGCTCCTGGTTGGTACCCGTCGGAAAGTTGGTTCCTAGTCCGGTTCCCAGTCCACCAGTGGCCAGTTTGTTACTAAAGAGTCCTCCTCCAGCCGGGTTCGCTCCAAAACCTGGAGGCAGAGACAGGGAATTAGGAGGAGGAAGGAACCGGAGCGGGTCGGCAGAACCCGGGACGCTCACCGAAAGTGGAGGTGTTGGTTCCGGTCCCCAGAGTCAGAGCGGGCTTGTTCCCAAAGAGTCCGGTGTTGGTGCCAAATGACGAAGCACTGGTAGTGGTGGTTCCGAACCCGGTGGTTTTGTTCCCGAACAGACTGGGCTGGAAGAGGACAGAAACGGCAGGAAAGAGACGGATCTGAGTACATAGATCTATGTCAACGAAACACAACATGGTGTCCGCGGTTCGTCTGTACTACAGTTTATGATCATTGCTTTGTAGTTTCACTGTTTTTTGACCGTATTTATTGAGTAAGTTTGTGGTTAAATCGTTCTGTTTGTTTTCAAATCAGGATTAATTTAACATTTTCCAGGAACAACAGATGAAAAAAATTACGTGTCTAATTGACAAATTCAGAAATAATTCATGTAGGTTGTTCCTACCAAATAAATTAAATCTTACTCCCTATTTGTATTCTGGCAGCGCTTGGCTCTGCGTTTGTCCTGCAGCTTGATTAAGTTCATGTAAATGAACAACAACAGCAGTAATTAGATGTTTTCATCCACATTATTTGTTGCAAACAGTCCGGCTTCGATAAACAACAACCAATCACAACCAGCAAAGAATTACTAATCAAAGACTTAGACTAGTACTTTATTGATCCCTTGGGAAGACTCCCTCAGGAAATTGAAGAATTAAGGAAAATATGAGAAAACTCAATCCCTGAGTAGATTTATAATATTCAGAGAAGCATACCAATATGCTGACTCATCATTGTCCACTTCAAGTTAGACTTATTTTGTTTTGAAATGTGACCAGCATTACAGTTTTAAAATCCACTGGCCAATGAATAAATTAGGATTTAACGGAAGTGTAAAAAATGCTTTAATATTTTATTGTCTTTTTAGACAATATTTGGTGTTTAATTTGGTCACCAACATCAGAATCAGCTCATTCATCCTCTTGAATTGAAAGCGTTTTTGGGTCGTGTCCCGTACCTGTGTGCCAACGGTTCCAAAGCCAGCGCTTGGCTGGCCAAACATCCCAGAACTGGTCCCAAAGCCGGTGGCGGTGCTGGTCTGGGTGGGTCCGAACAATCCGCCCGGCTGAGAGGCCACCGTGCTGCCAAACAAACCCTGGGGAGACGGCCACAGGTCAAAGGTTGAACAGAGTAAGGCAGTGAAGGCGTGCTGGAAGCTGAGCTCTCACCATGGTGCTGGTGTTGGGCTGGCCCATGGTGTTGGTGTTGCCAAAGTTAAAGCTCTGGGTGGTGGTGGTGGCGCCGAACGGCTTGAAGAGGCTGTTGGCCTGCTGCTGGTTCTGCTGGCCAAACAGGCTGTTGGTACTGGTTCCGAAGGATCCGGTGGCTGTGAGGAGACAGAGGCAGGTGGTGTCGTTGGACTGAACCATTTTCTAAACAGAACCAGAAACCCGTCGAGGACTCACCGGGTCCAAAAGTTGATTTATTGGCCCCGAAGTTGAAGTTGGAGTTGGAGGCGGTGGCACCGAAGAGTCCGGTAGAGGCGCTGGAGGTGGGGGTGGCCCCGCTAAACAGGCTGCCGGCGCCGGGCGCCATGGGGTTGGTGGGGCCCTTCCTGCCCGCCTGGTAGTCCTCCAGCCTCAGCTCCTGCACACGATGGAGACCAGGAGAAAACTCGGGAAATTATCACGACAGCGATGCAACAGGATTCATCAGAACCGCCAGCAGAACAAGATCAGTTATCCAGAGCGGCGCTGATCCAGAATCAGCAGATCCAACTCAGAAACTGTCCTGGTCTGAATGCAACAAATCAGTTTCTCTGATCATCATCAGTCCACTTCCTGCTGTGCTTTCTCTCCAGAATCACATCGATGCAGAACCAAAACTCTGACTTAAAATTACTGTAATTTCCGGACTATAGAACACACCTGATTATAAGCCTCACCCAGTACATTTTTAAAAGAAAAAACATTTTGTACATTCATAAGCCGCACCTGTCTATAAGCCGCATGTGCCAACACGAAAGACGGTACACAGAAAGAGTTTTCAAAGTTTTAATAATATACTTTTCTTTCCAAACAGTGCCTGTGACAGCGCAGCAACACAGTAGACAGAGTCGTCTTCATCTTCCTCCTGTGCACTGAAATCATGGAAGTCTTTCTCCTCAGTGTCGGATTGAAATAGTGTCAGATATTCTTCGCCACACTCTCTTTCAGTCTCTCCTTCATTGTTCTTTATCAGCCAGCTCAATTGCTTTTAACTTGTAAGCTATGTCATATGAACTTCTTGTATTTTCCATGATGAGGGTCTGTTCATGCTAATTTTATTTATGCATAAAACACGAAGTTACATTAAACTTGCGTCTTCCTCGACACATATATTCCACCTGTTTCACTCTGACCTTTTCTGCTCCAGCGACCATGGCGGCCGTTAGAAAAAAAATGCATAAATTAACCGCACCATTGCATAAACCGCAGGGTTGAAAGCGTGTGACAAAAGCCGTGGCTTATAGTCCGGAAATTACGGTAAACTGATTTCATAACAAACTGCAGCCATTTTTCGAGAGCATCAACTGTTACACACAAACCTCCAGAGACTTGTTCTCGTACTCCTTCATGGCGGTGATGCACTGGTGTTTGGTGTTGATGCTTGTGGTCACGCCGGCTTTCACCATCGTGTCACTTCCTGTTGGAGGCTGCACAGATTTCAGACAGAGGGCAAAACTGTTACCATGGCGCCAAGCGGCCATTTTACCTTCTGCCCTGATCTAAAACATGAAAGTAATCAGAAACTGGAGCAGGGTCACGATGAGGCGCTTCCTGCTGGCCCCGCCCTGCTATCAACTCCACCTCCTGAACACTCACATTGAATTTCACTGTGGTTCCTGGCTGCTGATTGGCTGCAAAGCCAGAGCCTCCGAACAGCGAGCTGGAAGCGCCGAACGGGTTGGTGGTGGTGTTGGTGGAACCAAACAGGCCGCCGCTGCTGGTGCTGGTCCCAAAGCCTGAGAGAAGAGTCTCCATCAGAACCCGTTAAAACCCACCCGCCGCCACGCCGAAGGACACTCA
Organism: Poeciliopsis prolifica; assembly: GCF_027474105.1. Lineage (NCBI taxonomy): Eukaryota > Metazoa > Chordata > Actinopteri > Cyprinodontiformes > Poeciliidae > Poeciliopsis > Poeciliopsis prolifica. The sequence continues at coordinate 5,130,116 of NW_026562399.1, read as the reverse complement.
CTGCTGAAGGAAGTGGGCTTGTTGGCGCCGAACGCATTGCTCTGCTGGGAGAAGAGACCGCCGCTGGTTCCGGTCCCAGTGTTTCCAAACAGGCTGGTGGAAGTCCCGGTGGCGCCACCGAACCCGAACCCGGTGCTGGTGGAGGAAGTTGCCGGCTGGCTGAAAGTGCTGGACCCAAACAGACCACCTGAGGGAGCGGGACCAAAACCACAGCCAGGTTAAACCAACTCGACCCAGTTTGTGTCTGTCAGAGCCGAGACACAAACTCAAGCTGATCTGAGGATTCACAACCAGATCAGGAATCCTCAAGTTTTTATTTTGCATTATAGTTCATTTTTGATATTGTACAAAAAGGCTTCAGTGGCTAAATAAAAATCTGCAGACTGTGGAGTTTTTGTATTTGATTAATTGTTTAATCAAGAGAGTGACCCGAATAATCATCAAGCTCTAAGTTGATAAAATGGACTCAAATTACATTATTGAATTTAATTTCAGATTTTTGGGAAACCAGTTAAGATGAAGCTGATTTTTAAAAATGTCAAGATTCACAATTAGAAATGAATTATAAACTTAATTTATTTCAGCAGTTTCTAAACTACAAAATCTTTGCTGCTGTAATTTTGATAACTGCTTTCAGTTTCCGTATTTTGTGTTTCTATGAATTAAATGAACGGTGAGCTTCAAAAATCTCTGAAGTATAAGATTTTCCAGAAACATTCAGACATCCAATTTTCTCTTTAAAACACTAATATCTCCTGAACGGTCAAACACACTCAGGTTCTACTTCAGGTTCTGGCCGAACTCAGAAGCAAAGAGAAAGACGGAGGAACCAACCAGGTTTGTTCTGCGTGGAGCCAAACAATCCTCCGGTGTTTGTGGTCGCCCCAAACGCCGACGTCCCAAAACCTCCTGCTGCACCGAAACCCGTGTCTGTTTAGAGAGGAAGAGGGCAGAGGAGAACATCCCGATAAAACCTGACACGTCCCGATAAAACTTGACACATCCAGATAAAACCTGAAGCATCCCGATAAATCGGAACATCAGCGTTCAGGTCTGGACTTAAAAACACCTTGATGTTATTGTGTCACCTAAGAAACAGCAGAAAGCTACATGGTTCCTGTGGAAACCCAGAGCTGCAGCATGTTAAGCAGGATTTAGCGCCACCTTCTGGTAGAGGGAGAGTTGTAGCTGCTGTTAATGAACTCAGCAGAAAACAGCTGCTTACTTATTAATAACCAGCAGGAAAGGAAGAGAGGAGCTGATATTATCAATAATAACATGATCTGGAGGAAACCAGTCAATAATGAGGTTCAGACACTCCATGTCCGTGATCCAATCAGGACGATCTAATGTGGGCCGCTGTTGGTTTGAGCTAATCAGAGAAAGCAAACTTACTTTGCTGGCCAAAGGCAGAAGAGGTGCCGAAGCCCCCCGTCCCACCGCCAAACGGAGTCCCAAACGAATTGTTGAACATCCTGACCTTCTAGCAGGACCTCATAGATCTTCTGCAGAGACAAACATCAAAACGCAACATTCATACTCAAATCAAACGTTACAAATTGTTTTAGAATAAAAACATCTCCAGGAGCCGGATTATCCCGTTACAACTGGTTAGGCTGACCTGATGGTCCAATATGGCCGCTCCTCGCATCAACAGAAGAGCAGTCGTATAAATAAATATATATTTATATGAGAATAAAGAATTTCTCAAACATTCGCAAAAAAAAAATCAAACAAACAATCCAGGAATGTTTGTGATGAGGTTAAAACATAAAATATAACATTCAAAACAAGTCAATTTTATACAAGACCCACTTCAAGGGAACATTTTGTTTAGAAAGATAATACTTTGTTTTATTTATGGTTTGGTTTTGCGTTATCATTTATCAATATTGGTTGTTCTGTTTTATTTTTAATATTGAAAATATCTTCCAGTTCCACTCCTATCGTAGCGGAATTAAAGTTTGTTGGTATTTGACAGGACAACCTTCATCATTATCAACATATCACTTGAAATGTTCCCAGAAACAACTATTTTAAAGTTTATCACAATAATTACAGTTTATCATCATGACAGGCCACTTTACAACCGACTGGAGACTCAAACACATAAAAATATTCCTCCAATAATGCGCAGCATTATATAATAATTTCTGACTCGGGCTCTGAAGCTCAGGAACACTTCTTGGCTGGAAAACAAGTGTTTGTGATGAATGTTCTGGATGGGCCTCCACTGTCCCGGAACAACCAGGAACCCGACTCGGATTTCTGTGCTTTGCAGAGACCAGTCAGCATCATTATCAAGATGTTTTGAGCTGAAGTGAAACCAACAAGGCAAAGTTCACCAAAAAGTCCAGAAAAAGTATTTAAAATGATAAAAGAACCTCTGATGTAAGAAATAAATATGATGGACTTGCATCAGAAAAATCTGCAGCTCCTTCGGGGATGGAGGATCAATAATGTCGGCCGATAACTTCCTCCAGCTCCAGATGCGACTCTACGGACTGAATTGTCAGCTTTTGTTCGCTCTTTGGAGCAGAAACTAACCTCAGTTGCTGATATGTTTTGACTAGTAGTCAACTAGTTGCAGCTGGGTGAGACCGGATCAGCTAATGTAGCTGTAGCTCATCAACACGTTTGGTATGCCCGCCACCTCTCACTTCAGCTCAGAAATGACTATTTCAGTAATCTCTTATCGCCACAAAAAGAGACTAATGGCGCCCTTACATATAACGCTACTGCTGCTTCTTGGCTTTAAAGGTGCGACACACTTTAAAACTAAACGCGCTACGATACGTTAGCTAACCAGCTCAATGCTAACTGCGTTAGCAACACGGGAGCGAGTAAAATGTAGGAATACAACTAATGTTTGGCTAATAGTTACCTGTGCCGAACGCGCCGCGACAGTTCGGTCTGCCGGCCGAACCTCCTCCGGCAGAGACTGTGATGTGGAGTGAGGGGAGCTCTCCGTCAGAACTTTGGGTCTCTAAACACCTAGTAGCGGCTAGCTCCGTCAACGAGGAGGGAAAACGGCTCAGCGGACGTTGCTACGCACTTTCATACGCGATGACGTCGACGGAGCGGTTTTGTGATTACGAAAACGAGAACGCTAAGAAGATAGATTTCGCCGTAATATTATTTTCAGAACAATAGTTGGTTGCGAAGCAAATAATTTTTTTCCCCTAATAACGCTTATTTTTTATGTTTTGAAGAAGATGCTATTCTTCGGTATGCTGATGACGTCCTCTGTATTCTCTTCAGCGACGGTTCTAGAACAAATGTGTCAGGGGGCCATTTTAGGCCCCTGAAGTTTATCAGGGCGGGCTAGAGTTTTTCATAAGGGCAAAGAACAACAAAATGAAATGAATAGGACATTAAAATGTGGGCTCTTTTTTCACTTTATTTGGCAGGTTTTTAGGAAGTGTTGATTGGAAAATATTTGTAAAAGGGTTGCCACCGTGCTGCAGAAAAGCCCCAAGGTTGTATATTTGAATAAAAATGCCATGTCCTTGCAAGGATTTCACAGTATTTGATTTATTTTGAAATGTCTGTCAAGCATGACATCAACACTGATTAACAGTCATTGTTGATCAAGTGTTATTGTGGTCAATAGTTCAACATAATGACACTTAGGATCAAGTGTCATGTTTAAGTTATGTTTGAAACAGAAATCAAACAGAACTTAAACTAACATTTATTTTCTATTTGTTTGAAATAGAAACAAATAGAAATTATTTGTGTCTATTAGGACATTTGAATAAAGTCCTAAAGGACTTTAGACTTTGAATTTGAACTTCTTTTAGAAGTGACAGCTTTAACAAATATCCATCCATTTTCTGTTCACCCTGTAAACCCTATTTACTTATTTTCTATGCGAATATGAAAACCTGATGATGTTTCTTCCTCAGTGAGATTCAGACACTGGGAGAAGGTTACTGGTTTCTCGGTCAGAAGCTGGTTGCAAACCTGAGGCCAGCAGCTGTCAGTCAGTTCTGGTAGATCTGAACTTTGGTTTGATGACGTCAAGATGAGAAACTGCAGACTGATAGGAGGAACCAAAGAGCTCTGCAGAGGTAAAGGCAAATCTTCTGGATCTGGCATATAATTAATTTAATTTCACATAATTATTGCGGTAGAAGCCATTTGTTTGTTAAAACTTAATCAAATATATTTGCCCTATTTGATGTTTGTTGTGACACTTTTGCTGCAAACCAACGAGGTAATTAGTCCAAGTTTGTCGTTTATTGAACGTTCAGAAACTGCAGTGGCTGTGATGAACCACAGCGAAAGTAAACAAAGATAAAATAACCCGAATAGGTGACCTTAATTTGAAACTGATCACTTTCAGTGGAAAAATTAATAAATGTCAATAAAGATTTTGTACGAATTTGAAATACTGTCGCATAATAAAAACACATGGCTCAAGAAAATGCAATATTTTAAAATAACACCTATTCGGGTTATTTTATCTTTTCTAGTCAAAGTGAAGAATCTCAGAAAACAATTTTTCAGAAGTTGTCAGAAGAAATTGATAGAATTTCTATCAATAGAATAGGGTATTAGTCCCACCTTTAGCCTCTTTTAAAGAGGCAGAGAGAGTTTGAGCTCAGATCAGCTAGAGATTGGAATATATGCCAAACAAATTAAAAGTTATTGCTTTTGAAATTTGAATCATTCATTATGAGCCTCTGCTTTGAAATTTTTATTGATAAAGTAATCAGGACAAAAGGGAATTATTCTACAGTGAACAGCTTTTCAAAAACAACCAGTCATCTGATAAAGTTTTATTTTGCAAACCCCCCCAAAAGGATCACATTAAAGCTATTTTGGCAATAGGAACAACTTAGATGGGATCATTTAAAAGCTTCATTAAAGCACAATTCCTGAAATGATAATTTATATAGAAAAAAAAGAAGATATTTCAGAATTCTTCATTCTTAAATACATGTTAAGATCTTGTCTATCCACATTAACTAAAGACTTGGTGGTGTCTCAAGTACAATATCAATACAACACCACAGCCAAATGCCATTTACATTTACACAGTCAGGTATCCCAGACAAATATGATGTCCTGGTCCGAAACTCTCAGGTGAATGGTTCATTTGAGAGTTTCCATCTACAAAACAGATAGTGTAATAGAACAGGTCTGATGGTCTGATCTCTTAGGCCATAAATTAAAGAAGTCAAACATCTGGGTAAGACAATAAAAATCACGTAAAAAACCTCCTGGACCCATACAAACACTAACCTTCGTACAGTCTTTGCAAGAGCTAAGAGCAGTGGGTAGTAAAGGGTATAAGACAGACTGAGGAAGAGCTGGACCAGGTGCAGCAGAATTGTCTTACGAGCTTTCAGGGCAGATGCTTTATCTGTAGATGCTGACTTGGCTGCTATTACAACTCCAGTGTACGAGGAAATTACAGTCAAACCGGCTGAAACAAGTACCACAGCGTTGTACGCTCTGTCATAATTATCACACAGTGAATTTGGAAACCAGCCCACATCAGTGCAATAGTCTTGCATCAAGACACTCCCAAAGTTTTCATATGAATATTCTATCAAAAACATATTTCTTGTGATATTATTTAGTGAACTGACAGCCCAGGCTACAATAATGGCCACTACTGTGTTTTTGGTGGTGATAATGGAAGCGTGCCTCAGTGGGTAGCAAACAGCCACATATCTCTCCAAAGACATTATCACCAGTGTCAGAGGAGAAATTCCTGCTGTGAGATTGGCCATAGTAGTGATGGTACCACAAACGGCATATGTTATTCTAACTCGACCAAGAGCGAGAAGAAACAGAACCTGAGTCACGGCCAGCTGAGCAGTGTCTGCAACGAGGAGGTTATATAGAAGAATATAACGACAAGTGTATCGAAACACAGGTTTACTCCTCAAAGAGAACATCAAGATCCCATTAATGAGGAGGAAGAAACACGCGGGACCTGTAGAGAGAAAGGTAAGTACAATTCTTTCCAGTAAACCCTGATACTGCTGTTCAATAGTGACGTTAAATGGGGAAGAAGACATTGCAGCATGTCAAAAATATACCTGTTGTCGATGCTGAAAAACTGAAGTAAATGTTAAGATAAAACAGCAGTAAAAAGGAGACATTAACATACAAAGACAGTGCAAAGTGGGCAGATTGGACTCTGTACGTGTTGCCGTGGGGGCAGAGGTGGTCTGCAGGGTTTCACTGGATCCACACGTGTTTTATGAGCTTTTTCCTGCAACCTGCTCACGTGGTAGATCACATGTCTCACATTAGTGGATCACCATGAAGTGATGTAATTTCCTTTCCACTGTTTTTCATACACAGAATGGCTCGAATAAACATTTAAACATATCAAATTTATGTTAAGACAATATTCTGCTTTTTAAAAAATTACTGGAAAATTAACTGGTAACCTAATCAGCAGTTTTGATAACTCACTGGATGTTGTGGTGTTGCTGTGACACACTGAGATGCTATTTGTGAGAATGCTCTCCACTAACACTCTGCAGGCCACCATGAGGGGTCGGCGGCCCACTCAAGCCTTCTCAAGCACTCCAATGAAGTGCAGCTTCTTTTGGGGCTTTCTCAGTGTTATTGCACTGTTGACTGACCAGCTCAGATCCAAGGTTATGTTGAAGACCCAGGAATTTCCAAGTGTTAACAACTTGAAAATCACATTTTTGCTCTAACACCTCCTGGCTCTGATTGGTTGTTTCTGAACCTGACAGGTGTGCTTCTGCCAATGACAGTAGGACTGGGTAGAGGCAGAGGAGCTCTTATTTTCAGATTCTGTCTTACGTTATACTGTTACACATGGAGGCAGTTTTAAAATTATTTAAAAAAACATATTGTTTATAAATCACCAACTGAAACTTTAAATGTACTTTTCATCAAGCCCACATTATGTATCATGTTTTTATTGATCTGATGTCACATTCTCATTGAAAACATGCATTTATTTGCAAGAGCTTGAGGAAAAATTTAAATTTGCACAAAGGTTTAAACATGAGTTTGTGTAAATAATATATAGTGTTTCACTTAGCAAAGTTAGCTTGTAAAACTTTTCTATAAAACGATAAACTTAATAACACTGTTATTAAAATTTGGCGGCCTCATACACCCATCAGACTTTTGTTTCCCCACCAAACAAATGCCTTTTAATCAGACAGATTTATTTATTTCAAGGAAAACCCCTTGAGATGTACCATGTTTGTCACTAAATGTCGACCAAGTCGAGTTTATTTGTACGATAAAAACATAATACAGTAATGAACAGCTCATTTTGTCAAATGTCATCATCAAATTGATCAATAATAATAATCAAACATCAAATTTATTGACCGGTGGTCCAGTTATTAATCAAAGGCAGCACTACACATATGTGACTTTAGCCTTGATTTAAACAACCTTAGTGTTTTGGCTGCTTTGCAGTTTTATGGAGACCAAAAACTCCTGCATGACTTGGCACATAAACGCTTATCTCATGCTGCTCAAGTTTTCTGCTGATTCCATGATAATCAAAATTTTTATGTTTCAAATTCAATTTCAAACAGCATTTTCAGCCACATACAGAAATAATTTAGGTAAAAACTCAATTAAAAAAGATGGCCATTTAGCTTTATGAACATATTTTAATTATATTTTTAAGTATATTGAGAAAACAGTAACAACATAGCACAAGTAACAACGCAAACATTAAAAAAGGCAACGATTTAATTTAGATCAGCAAAGCTAAACGTGTAAACAACTTGTACATTTTTTAATTGCTGTATTAAACTTGCACATTTTTTAGATCTTCTGGAATACAATCAATCAAATTTAGTTTGTGTAGCACCTCTCAGCAACAAGGCACTTCAAATGCTTTACATCACAAAAATACAAAATCATGAAACACACGGTCAACATTTTGCACATCAGATGATCAATTCATATTTTATCATTAGGTTTAAAAAAAACTCTACACAGCTGTATTTCTAATCTAGAAACAAAGTCCCATAACTTAAGAAAAAAAAATGTGCTGAGTGGAAAAACTACTAGCCACTGATTTTGACTTTAAGTCGACAACACAGATAGTACAAAAGAACAGGTCTGATGGTCTGATCTCTAAGCCCGTAGATTAGAAAACTCAAACATCTGGGGAAGATAATAAAACAAACATAAAAAACATTCTGAACCCATAAAAATGCCACTCTTGTTAGAATTTTTGAAAGCGCTACAACAAGTGGGTTGTAAATGGTGGAGGAAAGACTCAGACCAAGTTGAACCAGATGCAGTAGCAGGGTGTTACGGGCCTTATGAGCTAGAGCTTTATCTGTGGAGGCCGACCTGGCTGCTATAATCACACTGACATAGGAGAAAGTTGTAGCAACACCAGCTGATACAAACACAACACATGTGTAGGCCCTGTCATATTCTGCAGTTACAGCACCAAGCAGCAAAGCTATACGGGAACAAACGTCTTCTATTTGCCAGCTCTCAATTTTTCCTATTGAAAAGTCTAAAAACAACAGAACACGGGTGAGATTGTTCAGTGAACTGACAGCCCAGATTGCAACGATCACTACAGTTGTGTTTCTGACGGTGATGATGGAAGAGTGCCTCAGTGGGTAGCACACAGCCACATATCTCTCTAATGGCATCACCACCAGTGTTAGGGGAGAAATCCCAGTCGTAAGGTTAGCAAGCATGCTAAGAACAGCACACAGCGAATAAGCCAGCTTGACTCTGCACACCGACAGTAAGAACTGCACTTGACTCTGCGCCAGCTGGACAGTGTCTGCCAGAAGAAGGTTGTAGAGCAGAATGTAACGACAGGTGTCACGAAACACAGGTTTACTCCTCAGCGTGAACAGAATGGTCCCATTAATGTAGAGAAAAACAAATGATGGAACTGTAGACAGGGTGGAAATCAGAACTATCCTCAACAGATCCTGGTTCTGACTTGTTGTCATGTTAGACTCAGACTGTGACACATTAAACATGCTGTCGAGTTCCTAAAATTGCTAAAAATTTACCTTTTGGTGTCATGAATACAGGAAAAATAATTCAGTTGGTATTCAATGATTTCACAGTATTTAATTTATTTTGAAATGTCTGTCAAACATGACATCATCACTGATTAACAGTCATTGTTGATCAAGTGCCAATATGGTTGACAGTTGATCATAATGACACTTAGGATCAAGTATCATGTTTAAGTTCTGTTTGAAACAGAAATCAAACAGAACTTAAACTAACATTTAATTTCTATTTGTTTGAAATAGAAACAAATAGAAATTATTTGTGTCTATTAGGACAGTTGAATAAAGTCCTAAAGGACTTTAGACTTTGAATTTGAACTTCTTTTAGAAGTGTCAGCTTCTAAAAGAAGTGAATTATAAACTTAATGAATTATAAACTTAATTTATTTAATTATATTTATTTTCACATTATTTCCACATAATTATTGCGGTAGAAGCCATTTGTTTGTTAAAAACTTAATCAAATATATTTGCCCTATTTGATGTTTGTTGTGACACTTTTGCTGCAAACCAACGAGGTAATTAGTCCAAGTTTGTCGTTTATTGAACGTTCAGAAACTGCAGCTGCTGTGATGAACCACAGCGAAAGTAAACAAAGATAAAATAACCCGAATAGGTGACCTTAATTTGAAACTGATCACTTTCAGTGGAAAAATTAATAAATGTCAATAAAGATTTTGTATGAATTTGAAATACTGTCGCATAATAAAAACACATGGCTCAAGAAAATGCAATATTTTAAAATAACACCTATTCGGGTTATTTTATCTTTTCTAGTCAAAGTGAAGAATCTCAGAAAATGATTCTTCAGAAGTTGTCAGAAGGGCTAACTTGAAGAAATTGATAGAATTTCTATCAATAGAATAGGGTATTAGTCCCACCTTTAGCCTCTTTTAAAGAGGCAGAGAGAGTTTGAGCTCAGATCAGCTAGAGATTGGAATATATGCCAAACAAACTAAAAGTTATTGCTTTTGAAATTTGAATCATTCATTATGAGCCTCTGCTTTGAAATTTTTATTGATAAAGTAATCAGGACAAAAGGGAATTATTCTACAGTGAACAGCTTTTCAAAAACAACCAGTCATCTGATAAAGTTTTATTTTGCAAACCCCCCCAAAAGGATCACATTAAAGCTATTTTGGCAATAGGAACAACTTAGATGGGATCATTTAAAAGCTTCATTAAAGCACAATTCCTGAATGATAATTTATATAGAAAAAAAGAAGATATTTCAGAATTCTTCATTCTTAAATACATGTTAAGATCTTGTCTATCCACATTAACTAAAGACTTGGTGGTGTCTCAAGTACAATATCAATACAACACCACAGCCAAATGCCATTTACATTTACACAGTCAGGTATCCCAGACAAATATGATGTCCTGGTCCAAAACCAGGTGAATGGAATGAGAGTCTCCATTCACCTGGAAACTCTCAGGTGAATGGTTCATTTGAGAGTTTCCATCTACAAAACAGATAGTGTAATAGAACAGGTCTGATGGTCTGATCTCTTAGGCCATAAATTAAAGAAGTCAAACATCTGGGTAAGACAATAAAAAGCACATAAATAACATTCTGGACCCATATAAACACTAACCTTTGTACGGTCTTTGCAAGAGCTGAGAGCAGTGGGTAGTAAAGGGTATAAGACAGACTGAGGAAGAGCTGGACCAGGTGCAGCAGAATTGTCTTACGAGCTTTCAGGGCAGATGCTTTATCTGTAGATGCTGACTTGGCTGCTATTACAACTCCAGTATACGAGGAAATTACAGTCAAACCGGCTGAAACAAATACCACAGCGTTGTACGCTCTGTCATAATTATCACACAGTGAATTTGGAAACCAGCCCACATCAGTGCAATAGTCTTGCATCAAGACACTCCCAAAGTTTTCATATGAATATTCTATCAAAAACATATTTCTTGTGATATTATTTAGTGAACTGACAGCCCAGGCTGCAATAATGGCCACTACTGTGTTTTTGGTGGTGATAATGGAAGCGTGCCTCAGTGGGTAGCAAACAGCCACATATCTCTCCAAAGACATTATCACCAGTGTCAGAGGAGAAATTCCTGCTGTGAGATTGGCCATAGTAGTGATGGTACCACAAACGGCATATGTTATTCTAACTCGACCAAGAGCGAGAAGAAACAGAACCTGAGTCACGACCAGCTGAGCAGTGTCTGCAACGAGGAGGTTATATAGAAGAATATAACGACAAGTGTATCGAAACACAGGTTTACTCCTCAAAGAGAACATCAAGATCCCGTTAATGAGGAGGAAGAAACACGCGGGACCTGTAGAGAGAAAGGTAAGTACAATTCTTTCCAGTAAACCCTGATACTGCTGTTCAATGGTGACGTTAAATGGGGAAGAAGACATTGCAGCATGTCAAAAATATACCTGTTGTCGATGCTGAAAAAACTGAAGTAATGTTAAGATAAAACAGCAGTAAAAAGGAGACATTAACATACAAAGACAGTGCAAAGTGGGCAGATTGGACTCTGTACGTGTTGCCGTGGGGGCAGAGGTGGTCTGCAGGGTTTCACTGGATCCACACGTGTTTTATGAGCTTTTTCCTGCAACCTGCTCACGTGGTAGATCACATGTCTCACATTAGGGATCACCATGAAGTGATGTAATTTCCTTTCCACTGTTTTTCATACACAGAATGGCTCGAATAAACATTTAACATATCAAATTCATGTTAAGACAATATTCTGCTTTTTAAAAAAATTAATGGAAAATTAACTGGTAACCTAATCAGCAGTTTTGATAACTCACTGGATGTTGTGGTGTTGCTGTGACACACTGAGATGCTATTTGTGAGAATGCTCTCCACTAACACTCTGCAGGCCACCATGAGGGGTCGGCGGCCCACTCAAGCCTTCTCAAGCACTCCAATGAAGTGCAGCTTCTTTTGGGCTTTCTCAGTGTTATTGCACTGTTGACTGACCAGCTCAGATCCAAGGTTATGTTGAAGACCCAGGAATTTCCAAGTTTAACAACTTGAAAATCACATTTTTGCTCTAACACCTCCTGGCTCTGATCGGTTGTTTCTGAACCTGACAGGTGTGCTTCTGCCAATGACAGTAGGACTGGGTAGAGGCAGAGGAGCTCTTATTTTCAGATTCTGTCTTACGTTATACTGTTACACATGGAGGCAGTTTTAAAATTATTTAAAAAACATATTGTTTATAAATCACCAACTGAAACTTTAAAAGTACTTTTCATCAAGCCCACATTATGTATCATGTTTTAATTGATCTGATGTCACATTCTCATTGAAGACATGCATTTATTTGCATGAGCTTGAGGAAAAATTTAAATTTGCACAAAGGTTTAAACATGAGTTTGTGTAATATATAGTGTTTCACATAGCAAAGTTAGCTTGTAAAACTTTTCTATAAAACGATAAACTTAATAACACTGTTATTAAAATTTAGCGGCCTCATACACCCATCAGACTTTTGTTTCCCCACCAAACAAATGCCTGTTAATCAGACAGATTTATTTATTTCAAGGAAAACCCCTTGAGATGTACCATGTTTGTCACTAAATGTCGACCAAGTCGAGTTTATTTGTACGATAAAAACATAATACAGTAATGAACAGCTCATTTTGTCAAATATCATCAAATTGATCAATAATAATAATCAAACATCAAATTTATTGACCGGTGGTCCAGTTATTAATCAAAGGCAGCACTGCACTGACGTAATTTTAGCCTTGATTTAAACAAACAGTTTTATGGAGATCAAAAACTCCTGCATGACTTGGCACATAAACGCTTATCTCATGCTGCTCAAGTTTTCTGCTGATTCCATGATAATCAAAAAATTTTATGTTTCAAATTCAATTTCAAACAGCATTTTCAGCCACATACAGAAATAATTTAGGTAAAAACTCAATTAAAAAAGATGGCCATTTAGCTTTATGAACATATTTTAATTATATTTTTAAGTATATTGAGAAATCAGTAACAAATAGCACAAGTAACAACACAACATTAAAAAGGCAATAATTTAATTTAGATCAGCAAAGCTAAACGTGTAAACAACTTGTACATTTTTTTTTGCTGTATTAAACTTGCACATTTTTTAGATCTTCTGGAATACAATCATTCAAATTTAGTTTGTGTAGCACCTCTCAGCAACAAGGCATTTCATAATGCTTTACATCACAAAAATACAAAGTCATGAAACACACAGTCAACATTTTGCACATCAGATGATCAATTCATATTTTATCATTAGGTTTAAAAAAACTCTACACAGCTGTATTTCTAATCTAGAAAAACAGTCCCATAACTTAAGAAAAAAAATGTGCTGAGTGGAAAAACTACTAGCCACTGATTTTGACTTTAAGTCGACAACACAGATAATACAAAAGAACAGGTCTGATGGTCTGATCTCTAAGCCCGTAGATTAGAGAACTCAAACATCTGGGAAAGATAATAAACAAACATAAAAAACATTTTGAACCCATAAAATGCCACTCTTGTTAGAATTTTTGAAAGCGCTATAACAAGTGGGTTATTAATAGTGGAGGAAAGACTCAGACCAAGTTGAACCAGATGCAGTAGCAGGGTGTTACGGGCCTTATGAGCTAGAGCTTTATCTGTGGAGGCCGACCTGGCTGCTATAATCACACTGACATAGGAGAAAGTTGTAGCAACACCAGCTGATACAAACACAACACATGTGTAGGCCCTGTCATATTCTGCAGTTACAGCACCAAGCAGCAAAGCTATACGGGAGCAAACGTCTTCTATTTGCCAGCTCTCAATTTTTCCTATTGAAAAGTCTAAAAACAACAGAACACGGGTGAGATTGTTCAGTGAACTGACAGCCCAGATTGCAATGATCACTACAGTTGTGTTTCTGACGGTGATGATGGAAGAGTGCCTCAGTGGGTAGCACACAGCCACATATCTCTCTAATGGCATCACCACCAGTGTTAGGGGAGAAATCCCAGTCGTAAGGTTAGCAAGCATGCTAAGAACAGCACACAGCGAATAAGCCAGCTTGACTCTGCACACCGACAGTAAGAACTGCACTTGACTCTGCGCCAGCTGGACAGTGTCTGCCAGAAGAAGGTTGTAGAGCAGAATGTAACGACAGGTGTCACGAAACACAGGTTTACTCCTCAGCGTGAACAGAATGGTCCCATTAATGTAGAGAAAAACAAATGATGGAACTGTAGACAGGGTGGAAATCAGAACTATCCTCAACAGATCCTGGTTCTGACTTTGTTGTCATGTTAGACTCAGACTGTGACACATTAAACATGCTGACGAGTTCCTAAAAATTGCTAAAAATTTACCTTTTGGTGTCATGAATACAGGAAAAATAATTCAGTTGGTATTCAATGATTTCACAGTATTTGATTTATTTTGAAATGTCTGTCAAGCATGACATCAACACTGATTAACAGTCATTGTTGATCAAGTGCCAATATGGTTGACAGTTGATCATAATGACACTTAGGATCAAGTGTCATGTTTAAGTTATGTTTGAAACAGAAATCAAACAGAACTTAAACTAACATTTATTTTCTATTTGTTTGAAATAGAAACAAATAGAAATTATTTGTGTCTATTAGGACAGTTGAATAAAGTCCTAAAGGACTTTAGACTTTGAATTTGAACTTCTTTAGAAGTGTCAGCTTCTAAAAGAAGTAAATTATAAACTTAATGAATTATAAACTTAATTTATTTAATTATATTTATTTTCACATTATTTCCACATAATTATTGCGGTAGAAGCCATTTGTTTGTTAAAACTTAATCAAATATATTTGCCCTATTTGATGTTTGTTGTGACACTTTTGCTGCAAACCAACGAGGTAATTAGTCCAAGTTTGTCGTTCAGTTCAGTTCAGAAACTGCAGCTGCTGTGATGAACCACAGCGAAGGTAAACAAAGATAAAATAACCCGAATAGGTGACCTTAATTTGAAACTGATCACTTTCAGTGGAAAAATTAATAAATGTCAATAAAGATTTTGTATGAATTTGAAATACCGTCGCATAAGAAAAACTCATGGCTCAAGAAAATGCAATATTTTAAATGTGCCTTTTCTAGTTAAAGTGAAGAATCTCAGAAAATGATTCTTCAGAAGTTGTCAGAAGGGCTAACTTGAAGAAATTGATAGAATTTCTATCAATAGAATAGGGTATTAGTCCCACCTTTAGCCTCTTTAAAAGAGGCAGAGAGAGTTTGAGCTCAGATCAGCTAGAGATTGGAATATATGCCAAACAAACTAAAAGTTATTGCTTTTGAAATTTGAATCATTCATTATGAGCCTCTGCTTTGAAAATGTTTATTGATACAGTAATCAGGACAAAAGGGAATTATTCTACAGTGAACAGCTTTTCAAAAACAACCAGTCATCTGATAAAGTTTTATTTTGCAAACCCCCCCAAAAGGATCACATTAAAGCTATTTTGGCAATAGGAACAACTTAGATGGGGTCATTTAAAAGCTTCATTAAAGCACAATTCCTGAATTTATATAGAAAATTTATATAGAAAAAAGAAGATATTTCAGAATTCTTCATTCTTAAATACATGTTAAGATCTTGTCTATCCACATGAACTAAAGACTTTGTGGTGTCTCAAGTACAATATCAATACAACACCACAGCCAAATGCCATTTACATTTACACAGTCAGGTATCCCAGACAAATATGATGTCCTGGTCCGAAACTCTCAGGTGAATGGTTCATTTGAGAGTTTACATCTACAAAACAGATAGTGTAATAGAACAGGTCTGACAGTCTGATCTCTTAGGCCATAAATTAAAGAAGTCAAACATCTGGGTAAGACAATAAAAGCACATAAATAACATTCTGGACCCATACAAACACTAACCTTCGTACGGACTTTGCAAGAGCTGAGCAGTGGGTAGTAAAGGGTATAAGACAGACTGAGGAAGAGCTGGACCAGGTGCAGCAGAATTGTCTTACGAGCTTTCAGGGCAGATGCTTTATCTGTAGATGCTGACTTGGCTGCTATTACAACTCCAGTATACGAGGAAATTACAGTCAAACCGGCTGAAACAAGTACCACAGCGTTGTACGCTCTGTCATAATTATCATACAGCGAATTTGGAGTCCAGCCCACAGCAGTGCAATAGTCTTGCATCAAGACACTTCCAAAGTTTTTATATAAATATTCTATCAAAAACATATTTCTTGTGACATTATTGAGTGAACTGACAGCCCAGGCTGCAATAATGGCCACTACTGTGTTTTTGGTGGTGATAATGGAAGCGTGCCTCAGTGGGTAGCAAACAGCCACATATCTCTCCAAGACATTATCACCAGTGTCAGAGGAGAAATTCCTGCTGTGAGATTGGCCATAGTAGTGATGGTACCACAAACGGCATATGTTATTCTAACTCGACCAAGAGCGAGAAGAAACAGAACCTGAGTCACGGCCAGCTGAGCAGTGTGCAACGAGGAGGTTATATAGAAGAATATAACGACAAGTGTATCGAAACACAGGTTTACTCCTCAAAGAGAACATCAAGATCCCATTAATGAGGAGGAAGAAACACGCGGGACCTGTAGAGAGAAAGGAAAGTACAATTCTTTCCAGCAAACCCAGATACTGCTGTTCAATGGTGACGTTAAATGGGGAAGAAGACATTGCAGCATGTCAAAAATATACCTGTTGTAGATGCTGAAAAACTGAAGTAAATGTTAAGATAAAACAGCAGTAAAAAGGACATTAACATACAAAGACAGTGCAAAGTGGGCAGATTGGACTCTGTACGTGTTGCCGTGGGGGCAGAGGTGGTCTGCAGGGTTTCACTGGATCCACACGTGTTTTATGAGCTTTTTCCTGCAACCTGCTCACGTGGTAGATCACATGTCTCACATTAGGGGATCACCATGAAGTGATGTAATTTCCTTTCCACTGTTTTTCATACACAGAATGGCTCGAATAAACATTTAAACATATCAAATTCATGTTAAGACAATATTCTGCTTTTTAAAAAAATTACTGGAAAATTAACTGGTAACCTAATCAGCAGTTTTGATAACTCACTGGATGTTGTGGTGTTGCTGTGACACACTGAGATGCTATTTGTGAGAATGCTCTCCACTAACACTCTGCAGGCCACCATGAGGGGTCGGCGGCCCACTCAAGCGTTCTCAAGCAGTCCAATGAAGTGCAGCTTCTTTTGGGGCTTTCTCAGTGTTATTGCACTGTTGACTGACCAGCTCAGATCCAAGGTTATGTTGAAGACCCAGGAATTTGTGACCCTCTCCACTTTTGTCTTCCTGATGGAGAAACGGTAGTGATCAGTTGCTTTGTCTTTCCTACAATGAGTATGATATGATTCTCTTCCAGAATAGTGTGCTGTTGAGCACCTCGGTGTTAGCTGTCTCATCTCCTCCCTTGATGAGGCACAAGATGATCTTTGTTGTCTGTGCATTTTGTGATCACTGCTTCATTGGTGGAGAATCAGTTTTTCAGGTGTAGAAAGTGAGGCAGCAGCCCTGTTGATCTATTGCTGATTTTCACCTTGAAGACCATTTCTCCTTGCTGAGGTCTGTCCACAAGAAAATCTACTGACACATGGGCAAGTTGGGGGTGTCAGTTGGAATTCCCAGTTCAACCAGTTCTCCAGGCATAATGGTGTTGGAGACTGAACTGTAGTTAAAAAGGAGTATCCTGACATATGCTCTGCCAATGCTGACAGGACCTACTATTGTCTATGTCAACTTTTCTTAATAGTGAGCCCAATTGCAATAATGGCATGTGTTTTGGGCTATGAGCACCTTAATTTTCTATTGAGGAATTAAAACGACTAGCTTTTGGAATATATGAATACCATACCATACCAACTTTATTTATAAAGCACTTTAAAACAACCACAGCTGAAACAAAGTGCTGTACATAAAATAGATAAAAACAAATACAGTTTAAAACAACAAACATACAATATAAAACTAGATCTCGCTGGAGTTGAAAGCCAAGTGAAATAGATGGGTTTTAAGACGAGCTTTGAAAGTGGACAGTGAAGAGGCCTCTCTGACCTGCAAAGGCAGGTCATTCCATAACTTAGGACCCCGACAGAGAAAGCTCTGTCCCCTCTGAGCTTCCGTCTAGATCTCGGTTCCTCCAAGAGCAACTGATCTGCAGATCTAAGAGACCGATAAGGTATATAGGGGTGAAGAAGCTCAGTGAGGTAAGCCGGGGAAAGATTTAAAAACAAACATAAGAATTTTAAAACGGATCCTAAAATAAACAGGCAGCCAGTGAAGTGATGCCAAGACAGGGGTTACATGCTCTCGCTTTCGAGTTCCTGTCAAAAGTCTTGCAGCCGCATTCTGAACCAGTTGCAGATGTGAGAGCAGTGACTGACTGACTCCCAAATATAGAGAGTTACAGTAATCCAGTCGAGTCGAAATAAAAGCGTGGATCACTGTTTCAAAATGCTGCCTGGAAAGAAAAGATTTTACTGATGCCAATCGCCTTAAATGATGAAAACTGGACTTAACCACAGCTCTAATTTGGCTGTCCAATTTAAAATCACTGTCCACCTTAAAACCAAGATCTGTAATAACAGGTTTATAAAAGAAATAACATGTAGGACTCTGTTCCTTCACTGCTGAAGGCCAAGTGGGAGAGGTTTAGAATCGCTCGTCTTTTACTGGTTGCATCACATTTTACGGGATTGAATCTCTACTGGTGTGTATTTGAAAATTTCGACCGATGGCATTGCTGCGCTTCATTTGCGTGGCAACTCTGGCACCGTCTTAGACCGTATTGATATTGGGGTTCTGAGAATTAGTGTGGACCTCCTGGAAATCAAGATCTGCTTCATTTTAGAGTTGCCAAATGACAACTTTTTGGTCCTTATCTGTCCAAGCAGAAATTCTTTCCAAGTGTTAGGCTTCTGGCCAGTCCTCCCTCCCACACGAGCCAGGGAAGACGGGTCAGAATGACCTGGATTTGTGCCAGAACCTTTTCCTTGCAAAACAACTTGAAAATCACATTTTTGCTCTAACACCTCCTGGCTCTGATTGGTTGTTTCTGAACCTGACAGGTGTGCTTCTGCCAATGACAGTAGGACTGGGTGGAGGCAGAGGAGCTCTTATTTTCAGATTCTGTCTTACGTTATACTGTTACACATGGAGGCAGTTTTAAAATTATTTAAAAAACATATTGTTTATAAATCACCAACTGAAACTTTAAATGTACTTTTCATCAAGCCCACATTATGTATCATGTTTTTATTGATCTGATGTCACATTCTCATTGAAGACAATCATTTATTTGCATGAGCTTGAGGAAAAATTTAAATTTGCACAAAGGTTTAAACATGAGTTTGTGAAAATAATACATAGTGTTTCACTTAGCAAAGTTAGCTTGTAAAACTTTTCTATATAACGATAAACTTAGATACACTGTTATTAAAATTTAGCGGCCTCATACACCCATCAGACTTTTGTTTCCCCACCAAACAAATGCCTGTTAATCAGACAGATTTATTTATTTCAAGGAAAACCCCTTGAGATGTACCATGTTTGTCACTAAATGTCGACCAAGTCGAGTTTATTTGTACGATAAAAACATAATACAGTAAAGAACAGCTCATTTTGTCAAATGTCATCATCAAATTGATCAATAATAATAATCAAACATCAAATTTATTGACCGGTGGTCCAGTTATTAATCAAAGGCAGCACTGCACTGACGTAATTTTAGCCTTGATTTAAACAGTTTTCTGGAGATCAAAAACTCCTGCATGACTTGGCACATAAACGCTTATCTCATGCTGCTCAAGTTTTCTGCTGATTCCATGATAATCAAAAAATTTTATGTTTCAAATTCAATTTCAAACAGCATTTTCAGCCACATACAGAAATAATTTAGGTAAAAACTCAATTAAAAAAGATTGCCATTTAGCTTTATGAACATATTTTAATTCTATTTTTAAGTATATTGAGAAAACAGTAACAAAATAGCACAAGTAACAACACAAACATTAAAAAAGGCAATAATTTAATTTAGATCAGCAAAGCTAAACGTGTAAACAACTTGTACATTTTTTAATTGCTGTATTAAACTTGCACATTTTTTAGATCTTCTGGAATACAATCAATCAAATTTAGTTTGTGTAGCACCTCTCAGCAACAAGGCATTTCAAAATGCTTTACATCACAAAAATACAAAGTCATGAAACACACGGTCAACATTTTGCACATCAGATGATCAATTCATATTTTATCATTAGGTTTAAAAAAAACTCTACACAGCTGTATTTCTAATCTAGAAACACAGTCCCATAACTTAAGAAAAAAACTGTGCTGAGTGGAAAAACTACTAGCCACTGATTTTGACTTTAAATCGACAACACAGATAGTACAAAAGAACAGGTCTGATGGTCTGATCTCTAAGCCCGTAGATTAGAGAACTCAAACATCTGGGAAGATAATAAAACAAACATAAAAAACATTCTGAACCCATAAAAATGCCACTCTTGTTAGAATTTTTGAAAGCGCTACAACAAGTGGGTTATTAATAGTGGAGGAAAGACTCAGACCAAGTTGAACCAGGTGCAGTAGCAGGGTGTTACGGGCCTTATGAGCTAAAGCTTTATCTGTGGAGGCCGACCTGGCTGCTATAATCACACTGACATAGGAGAAAGTTGTAGCAACACCAGCTGATACAAACACAACACATGTGTAGGCCCTGTCATATTCTGCAGTTACAGCACCAAGCAGCAAAGCTATACGGGAACAAACATCTTCTATTTGCCAGCTCTCAATTTTTCCTATTGAAAACTCTAAAAACAACAGAACACGGGTGAGATTGTTCAGTGAACTGACAGCCCAGATTGCAACGATCACTACAGTTGTGTTTCTGACGGTGATGATGGAAGAGTGCCTCAGTGGGTAGCACACAGCCATATCTCTCTAATGGCATCACCACCAGTGTTAGGGGAGAAATCCCAGTCGTAAGGTTAGCAAGCATGCTAAGAACAGCACACAGCGAATAAGCCAGCTTGACTCTGCACACCGACAGTAAGAACTGCACTTGACTCTGCGCCAGCTGGACAGTGTCTGCCAGAAGAAGGTTGTAGAGCAGAATGTAACGACAGGTGTCACGAAACACAGGTTTACTCCTCAGCGTGAACAGAATGGTCCCATTAATGTAGAGAAAAACAAATGACGGCACTGTAGACAGGGTGGAAATCAGAACTATCCTCAACAGATCCTGGTTCTGACTTGTTGTCATGTTAGACTCAGACTGTGACACATTAAACATGCTGTCGAGTTCCTAAAATTGCTAAAAATTTACCTTTTGGTGTCATGAATACAGGAAAAATAATTCAGTTGGTATTTAAAAAAGATTTGAATGCACAAATCAGATACAAATTCCTGGTACTCACAAAAAACCTAAATTTATGCCAAGTCAATCCACCTGCACACAGTGCAAGGTAAGCTGGTCGCTTGGCGTTCATTATGTTGGGTGACGGGTTCTGCTCTTATTAATTGTTCATCTGACACGACACACGTCACCATCATTTAGCAACGAATGACCTAATCCCTTTTGTGAAATCACAAAGGAGATTGCTCGTGTTTTTTTCTTTCCTGTTGTTTTTAGATATAATTAAATTCAAGTGACATTAAGAACAACTAACCTACCTTCTTTTGTAGAAGATGCAAAGGAAAAAATTGTTTAGATTGGCTCAAAGCAACTGTAATAAGGTCATTTATCGGCCGATCTTTGTCTTTATTTTTTCCCCTTAACTGATGGATTGTTTTCTCCAGAAATCATTGAAACATGGATCACACATATTTTGCGACGTCTCAGACGTGTTTCTTATAGACATGGTGATGTTGGAGGTTGATGTTTCAGATCCAGGTGTTGGAGCTGTACTTTCTCAGATCACAGAGGATGATAAACTGCATCCTTGTGTCTTTTTCTCTCATCATCTGTCTTCCTATTTATATTATTGTGGTGGGACCGGTGTGGTTCAATAGAACTATTTTTAAGACAAAATTGTAATAATTTATCCCCAAAAAGTTATATTCAAGGCACACAGGCCGCTACATATGAGGCTTGAGACAATCTCACTAATTTCAATAATTTTATTACATCAGTTCATGCTAATCAATAAAATACACCAAGTTAAAACCACTCACATTAAATAAATAACAGTGACGGCTCAAGTCAAGGGTGGCAGTGCAGTTCAGGGTAGTGACCTAAATAAAAGAAACACAGCAAACAAAACAACAAAACTAAAGAAAATTGTGCAGCAAATCAAAAGAGTACCACCACCCGGAAAGTCCACCACCAACACCACGAACTGGCCTTTCCTGTCAAGATAAAAGACATTCAAATTACATGAGTCATTTCATAATTGTCGTTCAGTCAACAATCAATCAGCAGCAATTGTCAATTAAGAATTCGTCCTGGGATGCCACGCCACAGACGCCACTCAAGAGCGGCAGCAGAGTCCGTCCAAGCTGGTCGCCAGTCCGAACCAGCCAAGCTGGACAAAGGGCAGGAGTCAGGTTCACGCTGACCACGACGGCTGGCAGAGAGCCAGCAACCAGAGCGACAAATGCCGACGGACAACCAAAATAACAGCTGACATCAACCAGGAACCACAGGGCAACAAGTCAACAGCCGGCCAAGGACAAACAGCAGCGTCACAAGCTCTATGTGTAGTGCCTCTGGCTGGGAGGAGGATCAGGCAATTTACACAGGCCACCAGAAGAAGGAGCGATCAACGTGCACACCTGAGTGTGCTACTGGCGCTGCACAGCAACAGAGGTCTAAACCGGAAACACATGTTGACCAGGTGAGGGAGGGCCCCTTATATACAAACAGCGCCACAACCAATTAAATGCCAGCACTTGTGTGGTGCGTTCAAAACCTCCAGGGCATACTGCCACATCAATAATATGGATTCATCACAACAGCAAAACAATGCATTAAAAACTAACCCTTTAACAAAATGTTCACTATATTTAAGACACCAATACATTTTGATGACTGTGTAACTGTCTTAGTTTTCTTTCTTGACAAAAGTTAAACTTTTTAACCACCGACTGCAACAGCTTTATGTTTTAGTTGACAACCGAGATGAGCCAGAAAAATGGGTCTGATAGTATGATCTCTAAGGCCGTAAATTAAAGAACTCAAACACTTGGGGAATAAAATTATTAGTACATAAAGAAATTTGTGTAATCGTATAAACACTACAGGTTGAACAATTTTTATAAGCGCTATAAGCATTGGGTTATAAACAGTTGAGGACAAACTGAGGCACAGCTGCACCAAATGTAGCATCAATGTGTTACGAGCCTTCAAGGCTGAAGCTTTCCCTGTAGATGCTGACCTGGCTGCTATTATTACACCAACATAGGAAGAAATGATTACAATGGCTGCTGAAACAAAAAGAAAACCAGTGAAAGCATTGTCATACATTTTAGACCTGGATCCAAGTAGCATTGTGATTTCAGAACACAAATCTTTCATTTGTAGACTGTCTAGGTCTTCAAAAGGAAAATCTAACATCAAAATAACACGAAAGACATTATGCAATGAACTGGAAGTCCAAGCGGCAATAATTGCCAGTCTCGTGTTTCTAATGGTGACAATCATAGCGTGTCTCAGCGGGAGACAAACAGCGACACATCGCTCCAGAGACATCACCATCAGCGTTAGAGGAGAGATTACATTTGTGATATTGGCAAAAACAGTTACTGTGCCACAGACAGGATATGTTAGTGTAATTCTACAAACAGAGAGTAGAAACAGAACTTGACATACTGCTAACTGTGCAGTGTCTGCTATTAGGAGGTTAAACAGCAGAATATATCTACAGGTGTCACGAAAAACAGATTTACTCCTCAGAGTGAACAAAATGGTTCCATTAATGAAGAGAAACAGACAGGATGGGATTGTGGACAGAGCAAAGGTGCTCATTCTTTCCAATAACCCATCATCATCATCATCAAACTCAACAGAAATGTTAGACCGAGGGTGAAAGGCGAAGGACATTTTCAAGAATATTTCAAATGAGTCGAACATCAATCTAAAAATGTTGTCATATTCCAGTTTTACAAAACGTTTACTCTCCAAAAACCCTTTAAAAAAAACCTTCAGCTATCCATATACCCTGCTGCTAAAAGCATGTTAGGGAGTCCATGTGGGGAAAACTTGCCCTGCAATGTTTCCTTCGCCTCACTGTTGATTTATGTACTCTGTACTCATTTGACTCTCACCTAATGTATCACATGGCAAAATGGCATCAAACCAGTAACATGGTGATGCAATCCTCCCCTTAATTCCACACTGTTTATTTTCTACTTACAGTTCATGCCATGGTGTAAAATGGAATATATCTGCATTTGGTATTTAGTGGCAATAGGATATGTTGAAACATTAAGCCATTTTTTCCTCTAATCAACACCTTATATCCTCACAAATCTGCTTTTCAGCTTTCAATGCTTCCTCATTGCTTGGTCTAATAGTGACACTTAAAACTGACATGACACCATCATCAATATAACAGCATCTGTCACAAACATGAAGGATCCTGGGATGTTTCCGCATGGAGTTCGCATGTTCTCCCTGTGCATAGTGGGTTCTGTAAATGTGCAGCTTATGTGCTGTGAAAATGTGCCAAACCTAGAGGCCCATTAGCTTGGTTGAACTTGATTACTTCACACTGTGGAATAATTGTTTCCTCCATTCAAAACTGTTTTTAACTCCTGGCTGACACTCATCTGTTCAAACAAGCATTTTCACCATGACCTCTAGATTTTCTTTTGATAGAATCTGAATTGTTTAACTTTTAGTTTGTTTTTATTTTTGTAAAGGTTGTGTGTTGTATGCAATGAAGGACACCTCTTGAATCAAATATATTATCATTAGCAGCTGTAAATCTAAATTTGTTTGTATTGTTCTAAGTTTTATAATTTCTCCCTGCCATAGAATTTCAGTATGAAAGTTGTGCACTTTTATACACAAAGCCTCTGCTCTGTCACATTCGTAGAATAAAAGGGCGCTGAGACTCTTCTTTAAAATTCACGTTCCTCTGTTTTATTGTCACATATATAGACATAAATATATATACCACTTTTTTATTTCAATTCAAGATGACATTTGTTTCAAAATACTTTTTTTATAAATATGATCTATTGAAGTGTTATGCCTCCACCAATTCTGCTGCTGTCTCCTCGATTCCTCCCTTATTTCTGTTCTTCTAGCTTATATGCATTATACCCAACAGTAAAACATTGCATTACAATTTTCATTGATTAAAAGAAATTACATTTTAACAGAATGTTCACTCTAAGACACCAATACATTTTGATGACTGTGTAACTGTCTTAGTTTTCTTTCAGTTATGAAGACCTTGACAAAAGTTAAACTTTTCAAGCACCGACTGCAACAGCTTTATGTTTTAGTTGACAACCGAGATGAGCCAGAAGAATAGGTCTGATAGTATGATCTCTAAGGCCGTAAATTAAAGAACTCAAACATCTGGGGAATATAATCATTAATATATACAGAAATCTATGTAATCGTAGAAACCATTCACTTTGAAGAATTTTTATAAAAGATACAAGTATTGGGTTATAAACAGTTGAGGACAAACTGAGGCACAGCTGCACCAAATGTAGCATCAATGTGTTACGAGCCTTCAAGGCTGAAGCTTTCCCTGTAGATGCTGACCTGGCTGCTAATATTACGCCAACATAGGAAGAAATGATTACAATGGCTGCTGAAACAAAAAGAAAACCAGTGAAAGCATTGTCATACATTTTAGACCTGGATCCAAGTAGCATTGTGCGATCTGAGCATAACGCTTTCATTTGCAGACTGTCCAGGTCTTCAAAAGGAAAATCTAACAGCAAAATACCATGAAAGACATTATGCAATGAACTGGAAGTCCAAGCGGCAATAATTGCCAGTCTCGTGTTTCTGATGGTGACAATCATAGCGTGTCTCAGCGGGAGACAAACAGCGACACATCGCTCCAGAGACATCACCATCAGCGTTAGAGGAGAGATTACATTTGTGAGAATGCTTAAAACAGTCAGCATACCGCAGAGAGGATAAGTTATTGTAATTCTGCAAACAGAGAGTAGAAACAGAACTTGAGATAATACTAACTGTGCAGTATCTGCAAGAAGGAGGTTAAACAGCAGAATATATCTACAGGTGTCACGAAAAACAGATTTACTCCTCAGAGTGAACAAAATGGTTCCATTAATGAAGAGAAACACGCAGGATGCGATTGTGCATAGAGTGAAAGTGATCATTCTTTCTAGTAACCCATCATCATCATTAAACCCAACAGAAATGTTAGATTGAGACTGAGAGACAAGAGACATTTTGCAGCATAATTAAAAATAATAAAAATTTTGTTGTCACATTTCTTGAAAAATTTAGATTCTAATAGATTTTTAAAATCATGCCTGTTTATTTTCGCAAACCTTCTTAAAAGAAGCCTTCAGCAGTGTAGGTGCCCTGCCTCGAGGAGCCAGTTTGTATTTTCACATGGGCTTCGCTTGTCTATAGAGTTTCCTTTGTGTTGCTTTTGTTTTATGTCCTCTGCACTCATTTCATCCTCACCTGATGCATCACATGGCAAAATGTCATCAGACCGGTCACATGATGATGCAATTCCACTTCCCCAGCTTAGTATCAAACCCAACAGCTGAGTTTAGTTTAGTGAAATGCAACACACATCATCCCCACATTTGGGTCACCTGAGGTCTTTATTCCCCGTTTTTCCATTTGGGATTGGAAGCCCTGGGGTAGGACTGGGCCATCCGATCAAGTCCTGGACTGGAGTGGGATGCTGATTGAGGCCAAGCCTTATGTTTTCATTTTCCTGGATAAACTTGGATTTTTTGAATTTCAGTTCTTGGTAGTGTGGCTTCACTTCGTGGCAGGGATGTATTGTGTTTGTATAGTGGGGAGGTTGGGGGACTCGTCAGATGAGGTGCAGCTGTCATGGTGAGATGCCTCTGGGTTCAAGGTGTGGGGTTGGCAGGGTGCCCTCCACTTCTTCCTGTGTTACCAGGCCCAGGCTGTGGTCACCTCCAGGGAGAGCACAGTACTTGTGTTTGGGGTCATTGGTTTAATACCAATGGGTTTGGGTTGGCCATGCGGGGGAATTCATTTTGAGGTTCATGGGGGGTGGGAAGCGTAGTGTTTGGAGAGTTGACTCAGAGTTGGTCAGCTCTGCTTAGTTTACTCATTTGTATTGTATGGAGTTTCTTGTGTGTAGGACTTTGTCCCGCAAACATTAGGTGGCCGGTTCGATCCCCACTCCCTCTGTCATTGTGTCCTCGGGCAAGACACTTTGCCAGCCTTGCCAGGTGGTGATGATCAGAGGGTCAGGTGGTGCCAGTTTATGGCAGTCTCATCTGTGTTGGTGTGCCCCAGGGCAGTAGTGTTTACTGTCCAGCAGCTTGCCTCCATCAGCATGGGAACGCATGAACAGACTTCGCCAGACAGTCAACACCTGGGTTTTGTACCAGGTCCAACGACAAGGAATTGTAAACAGTGTGGAAACAGTCTGGCTCCCATGCGCCTGCAGGATTCAACTCCTCAAACATGCAATAAGGCATCAAAGCAGCACTCCCAAGTATGTTGCTTCTTTTATTGATGTAAGCTCAAAAAAGTCATTCTTACATAATACTGGCTCTTTAAGGAATGCAGCATGTCAGTACAGAACGCAGACAATAGTGTGAGAAAAAAATTGTTGACAAAGAACCAAAGAAACTATGTCAATATGAACATGGCTTCTAGATGTTCTATGCACAGTATAAGCAGCAAGCACATTTCTGATGGATGCCATCAAACCCCGTTTGTTTTTGGACTTGCATGTTTTTATAATGAGAAGTCAAAAAGTCCAACGCTTATTGTATTTAGTTTACTTCCTATCAAACCTTGAATAGATTAAATTGATTTGGCTTTTGAAATAACAAAAAACTATCACGAGTTGTTAAAGAAAAAAAAGACTTTCAGATGGTAAGGTTGTAACAATTACTCTACAATAAGAATGACCTCAGTTGTACCTCAGAAGACCTGCTGAAGACATCGCCACTAAATTTAATGACATAAAACTTGACCAATAGCCAAGCAATGCTTAACAAGCAGGGAATCAATTACATCAAGGTTCAAATGCTCTTGAAGAAATAATTTTAAATATTTAAATATGAACAAATAATTTACTAAGATAATAACTTTATTTTTATTCATTAATTTTTTTAGACCAAACAAGAACATATGTTGGTAATCAAGAAGTATAAAAAAAGCCTTCAAGTATAAAAATGATAAATATTGACATTGATAATTAGATTTTCTTTAGGCCTTTGTCAGTTTTAATTTAAATTATAACCTCATTTGATCGTCTTTCTTTTACCAAATAAAAACAATGTGTTTGTAATTATCAGGAGATATAAAAAAAGTCCTCAAAAATGTCAAAATGTGTTGTGTTTGATCATTTGATATTCGTAGGCCACATCATAGATCACAATAAACATAATTGTTCAGAAAATGAAGTTAACATGTTTTTATTTAGCTTTCAAGTGACAATGTTGATTACATTTACATGAAAACACAGAGTAGAAACAGTGATGAGATGAATATAAAAGATACCACAGCAAAAATACTACTCAAATCATCAAATGCAGCTTTCACTGTGCAAAGGTGAAAGCTGCATTTGCTGCACTGTAATGCAATTTTGAATTCTTTTTACACATTGAACAAATTTCTCTGGGATGATCAGATTACTTCAGTTTGAGGATCTTTGAATGGTTTGTTCTTTAGTTTTTCAATTTCCAAACAGAATCACAAAAAGGGAGAAATAACTATGTTAGTTTTCAAAACCTAAATAAAAAAAACTAAAGTCCTTTGAATTTGATTCTTGGCTCAGCTATCTTAATCTGAAATAAAATCTGCAATTGTTTTCAGACGTAGCGACACTGGAAATGATGGAAGTCACCAAAGAAGAGTTTGTTCACAGCCTTCGTTGTGATATGGAGACTCCAGAGTCATAAAGCTTCACCATTGAGAATGAGACGTGTTAGACATATCCATGGTGAGATTTGGGGTGTTTAAGGGCTCAGTGGAAACATAATACACACCTATAGTACACTAACAAAATATAAAACTAGTCTTTAATTTGATTTGTCTTCTCTGTTTTTGCTATTGACATTTCTTCGCTTTAGTTTCGAAACAAAAAATGAACACTGTGTTTTTGTTTGGAAACAGAACAAACTGCAAACCGATTTCAGAGGAATGTTAATTTGGATTTTCACTTTACATTTTCTTTCTAAAGTAAAATTATTAGATCACACTATGTTAAGGTTTCTTTGTAACTATTTTAAGCTAGTATATTAAGGCAAAACTTACTGACAGTTAGCAATGTTTTATTTATACGACTGTTTCATTAAAAATAATAAAAAAAACAATTTGAAGTTCAGCTGTTAAATTAAGTATGGAAAAGAAATATTTTTGTATTTGAGTTAGATTTTAAAGTAACATCACAACTTTCACTCAAAGCAAAGCTGTTGTGTCACAATGGAGATCATGGCGTTTATGAACATGATGGGCACTTCTCTATTGCCTGTCAATTTTATTTTCAATTTTAAACTTTATTCCGAATTTGATTAAAAACGTAAGATGAAAATATTTACAAGGAAAAATATAAATAGAAAACATCTTTATTCCAGACATAACTCTGAAAGCTTCTTTTTAGTATTATTTTGGTATGTAGAAGACATATCTGGTGGTGAACTGCCCCGTTTTCATTTGAGAGCAACAAACCCGTTGTCCAAGCAGATTCTGGACCCTCTGCCTCCAGATTACAGAAAGACACTAATGTTTCCAAAACTACTAGCCACTGATTTTGACTTTAAGTCGACAACACAGATAGTACAAAAGAACAGGTCTGATGGTCTGATCTCTAAGCCCGTAGATTAGAGAACTCAAACATCTGGGGAAGATAATAAAACAAACATAAAAAACATTCTGAACCCATAAAAATGCCACTCTTGTTAGAATTTTTGAAAGCGCTACAATGAGTGGGTTATTAATAGTGGAGGAAAGACTCAGACCAAGTTGAACCAGGTGCAGTAGCAGGGTGTTACGGGCCTTATGAGCTAAAGCTTTATCTGTGGAGGCCGACCTGGCTGCTATAATCACACTGACATAGGAGAAAGTTGTAGCAACACCAGCTGATACAAACACAACACATGTGTAGGCCCTGTCATATTCTGCAGTTACAGCACCAAGCAGCAAAGCTATACGGGAACAAACGTCTTCTATTTGCCAGCTCTCAATTTTTCCTATTGAAAACTCTAAAAACAACAGAACACGGGTGAGATTGTTCAGTGAACTGACAGCCCAGATTGCAATGATCACTACAGTTGTGTTTCTGACGGTGATGATGGAAGAGTGCCTCAGTGGGTAGCACACAGCCACATATCTCTCTAATGGCATCACCACCAGTGTTAGGGGAGAAATCCCAGTCGTAAGGTTAGCAAGCATGCTAAGAACAGTACACAGCCAATAAGCCCAGCTTGACTCTGCACACCGACAGTAAGAACTGCACTTGACTCTGCGCCAGCTGGACAGTGTCTGCCAGAAGAAGGTTGTAGAGCAGAATGTAACGACAGGTGTCACGAAACACAGGTTTACTCCTCAGCGTGAACAGAATGGTCCCATTAATGTAGAGAAAAACAAATGACGGAACTGTAGACAGGGTGGAAATCAGAACTATCCTCAACAGATCCTGGTTCTGACTTGTTGTCATGTTAGACTCAGACTGTGACACATTAAACATGCTGTCGAGTTCTCAAAACTCGTTGCACTTCACCTGTTGGTTAAAACAAAAATCCTGTTAGATATTGAAGTTAAATCTAAACATTAAACAGGAACGGCAGGTTGAAAAAATCCATAACTCAAACAAAGACCATTCACCTGTGCAGAAGTCGGCTTAATGTCACAGTATGTCATCCGACTTTTCTTTACTCCAGTGGAAATGACAAGTTCTGCTCTCTTTAAATGTTCCCATGACACATCACATGTCAGCGTTGTTTACGCATGAGCTCTGTTATGTAACAGAGCTCATGATTCATTTCTTGATTTTGCTATTGATTTCATTCAAGTGAATAACGTGAACCACCATCGTGTTGGCAGAATTCATCATTTTCATAAAGAGCAAATTCCCAACCAGCAAAACGTCATTAAATCTGATTACATTTCAGATTAAGGTTGTTGCTACTGGTAAAGTCAGCGTACGTTGGTACTATGAGAAAAATACTTCATGTAAGGAGTTAGCCTTTGACCTCTAAGAAAATTATGAAGAAGAGGAGTTTCCCAAAATACATAGACGAAGACTAGGAGTGTAAGTCAGTGTAAATAAATTAAGAACTAGAATAGAAGAAATGTTTGGGATAGGCCAAAGACAGCTTTCAAGAGAAACTTATTCAAAATGTGAAACATGGACAAAGTGGCATGTTTTGCTGCGACATGATCTAGCCGCTCACCGTGGTTGTGTTTACTATGAATACCAACATTTATCAGAGTGTGACTGAGGAACATGTGGGACCATCAGTAAAAGTTTTGGGCTGAACCAGAACTGCACCCTGGAACGTGGCAGTAATTCATAACACCAGTAAATCCAACAAGCATTGGCTGAGAATCAAGAAATGGAAAGTTGCGGGCTTAATCAAGTCCAGTTTGTGGTTTAATTGACATGTTGTGGGTTGAACTGAAATAGGCTGAACATGCAAGAAACCCCAAACACGTTTCACAGCTGAAAGTGAGAAGTGAGGCAAACATGTCAGGCCAACGAGGCCAAAGTCAGAGACTCACAGACGATTATTTCAGCCCAAGGGAGAAAGATTACCAATAGCCTCATGGGGTGTTATTTTTCCTCAGGCTAGACAGGTTAAGATCTTTTGATCAATATTTCATTTTAAATTTCAGTACCACTGGAATCTGTAAGAGGAAGTTGGAAACATGATGTTGGTAAGAAATACGTTGATGATGGTGGTTGAGTAGAAAGTTTCTAAAAAAAGTTTCCTGACAGATTTTGAGGGTTGAGATAGTTACTGAAATAAAGTGATTTATTTAATCTGTCACTAAGATTGGCTTTAAATTACTTTGTCAAAGTCAATCTTAGACTTAGACATGCAAAACCGAATATTACATGTTTAATTAACAGAACTTATGCTGAGCCACATACATTTTTATTTAAAAAATAAAATAAACGATTTGACAAATGCAGTTGTTTAAAAAGTATTTAGTCAGTTCTATATTGAGTAACTTTTTTTTGTCAGTTTTCTATAGTTCTTCCACATAGAAGTGCTTTTCATCTACACATCATTGGAAATATTAAACAGCCATAGGGATAATTTATTGTGTCAATATTTACAGTCATTAAAGGTCTGAATTTATAATAAGAGTTAATGACTTCTCAGGAGGTTTGGCCTCACCTGGGGTTTTTCCGTCATGCTGCAGGAACATTTAATCAAACATTTCCACAATAACAAAAAGTTTAGTAGAGCCTCTGACTTTTTCCGCTTTTGAAACTATTACAGGAAGGAATACGTTAATGTTTAAAAAATGTGTTTTTGGATAAATCTAAAATAAAACAAGCTGCAGAGCAGCCTGAGTTGAAGGTAGAATCAGTATGAAGTAATAACCCCTACTCAGTTTTAAGGCTTAAGAAAAGCTTGAAATAAAGGGATTTATTTCAATAACTAAAATCTGCTCCTCAGATTTTTGTATGAAAATCTGAGGAACAGATTTTCATTCTGTTCCTCAGACTGAAAATCATAATCATCAATCTTCACAAATTTAGCGTATAACTTTATCATCCAAAGTTATATGGGAACTAGATTCATTATCCAATGTGGCCAACGTTCCCAGAATAACATTTCGCCTCTTGAGGAATAACAACAATGCTCCATGACCTTTCTGTGAGTTGACAGAAAGGTCATGGAGCATTATCAAGATCTTCATTCAAAATAAAATTAACTGAAAAAGTAGAACTGTTAATTCTACTTTAAATGCAGAAGTGGAATCCTACATATAGAATTTGCAGCACCTTATTATTTTAGTCATTCTGTGTTGTAAAATGTACTTTAGCAAACCGAGGAGTTTGTGGTAAATGAGCACAAGTTGCCCTCAATCGCTGGAAGTTATGTGAGTGATGGTGGCTCAGGAAGTAGGACCCTGTAGACCCACAACTGGTGGGTTGCTGGTTCCAACCCCCAGCGTCTCAGTCGTGTCCTTTGCGAGTGCAACGCGCTTCGATTGTTTTGCCCGCTGTAGTCAGAGGGTTCTGCAGGTTTTTCTGTTACCCTCCATTCTGTCAGAAAAGCCCTGGACTTGATAAAGTGCTATTTAAAGCTGCAATATGTAACTTTTGTAATTTTCTTTTAGATTTGTTAAAACTGTCACTATTTTGTAACAGAATGAGACAATCTATAAAAAAAAACAAAAAAATACAAAAAAAGCACCAGAAGAAAGCATAAGAGCTCAAAATGATAACTCCAGGTTCTTACCAGACTCTGTGACACCAAGCTGACCTAACAAATTTTGACTATGATATGAATCCCAGTCTGATCCGAACCACAGTGACGTAAACATACATTCTGGTTTATTGCAAAACCCTCTCCTGTCCACAGCATTGAGGATGAGTCATTTACGGGTCGTACTGCGTAGGTGTGATGCAAAACATAAATAAGTGGGCAAAGACAGGATCATAGACAGGCCGATGCAATCTGCAAACCTCAGACCTACAGAAAAACCTTTGGAAATTTGAGCTGCATGTTGCAAAGCAGTCGGCTGAAATATTTCCAGAGGGCTGATAAAACTTCATGACCAACCACAAAATATCTTATGTTGTGCTTGCTAATTAAGTTTTCTCTATTATTATCTTACTAAATGATCTAAAGATTAACTTGAAACTTAAATATTGCTTTGTTTTGTTTTCTTTTTTTTATGATTTTTGGGTTTTTGTTTTACTTTTCTTGGCAATAAATTAAAACTGCACTATAAAACCATTTAAAAATATTTTGTCATTGCAGAATGATGGACTTAGAAAGTTTGGAAATTGATTTACAGTCTTTCCAAAGTTGTGAGGAACAGCAGCTCAGTACTTCTGTGAAGCTACATTAACACAAACCTGACTACTTCTGATTTAATACTTGTTCATAGTAACTGCTGATTTTACACCGCTTGCTTTGTCTGAAACACTGTGGAGTTATTTTTTTGAGGTCATAACAAAACTTTGCAAAGGTTTAAACAAACATTTCATTGTAAGATTTTCTATGAGTTCATTTGAACTTTCTAAACTGTGTTTAGAGATACACATTACATCATTTCCATTAGGATTAATTAAGCAAAAAAGTTGATATCGTTGTTGATACTCAGAATGGACATAAGGGAATCCATAGTTTGAATATTTAATGTGTCTTAATGAGCCACATGGGCCTTTATGTGAGATTCTCTCTGTGCTGCCAGAGAATCCAGAGGAAAAAACAGAGCAATAAACCAGAGTTCTTCCATGGGAGAGTCACGATCCCTGAGGAGGTGCTGCAGTGGGTTTGCGAGATATCTGACTAAACTTTCTTTCCTTACATTCAATATTGTCTCTAAATACACAATGACATGAATCGATCATGTAACAAATGGACACAAAACATATAATAACATTTCAGTGAGAAATGCACACATTCAGTGAACAAAAATATGTTAATGATATCAGAAGTTTCTGCTTTTTGCGGCACTGCCGTGGTGCAGGGGTAGAGTGCATGGCCCTTGGCGCGGCTGTCATGAGTTTGAGTTCTTCTCCGATGACCTTTGCCATAAGTCTTTGCATTACTAGGATGCACAGAAGTTATGCGGGTCGCTTGAAATGTGCAAGTGTCACTAAAACAACCACTACTAAGTAGATACAAATCGTACATTGTCCTACATGTTTCAAAAATGTCCTGCTTGAGACATTTCCATGGTTCTAAAGTGTTTTGGTGGTTTATGTTCAGACAAATATCCAGACCTATATGGTTCAAGCAAACTTGTTAGCATAGAGACATATAACTAACAAGTTCATTAAAAAAATGAACTAGAGGGATGATGGTGGCGACGTGGTGGGAGTTCATCCCTCAGAGGGTTACTGACCAGTCTGTCCACCTCAGTCTTTGTGTCCTTGACATGATAAGGGGAGCAAAGACACTTTAGCACCCTTCCCTGCAGGTTGCCGTCAGAGGGCCTGGTGAATGGGAGTCTTGCCTCTGTCAGTGTGACCCAGAGCAGCTTTGGCTACTACTATCCAGTTGCTTGTCACCATGAGTGTGTGAACGGCTAAATGTAGTGTGAAGTGCTTTGGGATCCTCTGAACCTGTTAAGTATTGTACAAGCTATCTACTTCAATTTTTGTCAGTAATTTAATTGATGATTCCTAGCAAAGCTAAATTAGAAACTGAGGCAGAGCTTCTGATAAAGGCAATGTGTGTCCTTCCAGTGTGCCCTGGGTGTTCCTCTGGGTCTCCTCTTGCTGGAACGTGCTTGGAACACCTCACCAGGAAGCATCCTTTCACTGGACCTAAGAGGAAAACCCCAGCTCCTGAAAAACAACCCATAATGCCACCTCCACCAAACTTTGCACTTGGCACAAGGCAGTAAGACGAGTACAGTTCTCCTGGCAACCGCCAAACTCAGACTTGTCCTCCAGATTGCCAGATGGAGAAGCGTGATTCGTATCTATCTATCTATCTATCTATCTATCTATCTATCTATCTATCTATCTATCTATCTATCTATCTATCTATCTATCTATCTATCTATCTATCTATCTATCTATCTATCTATCTATCTATCTATCTATCTATCTATCTATCTATCTATCTATCTACCTATCTATCTATCTATCTATCTATCTATCTATCTATCTGTCTATCTGTCTGTCTGTCTGTCTGTCTGTCTGTCTGTCTGTCTGTATTTTTAATAAATACTTTTGGCAAAAAATTGTTTTGTAGTTATTTTTGTTCAAGACTGAATTACTTAGGAGCGACAAAACATGCAAACACAGGACAACCAAAGAGTGCAAATATAAAGACTCCTTTTTGTATGAGATTAAAAGCTGAAATTAAACCACACTTAAACTCGTTTTGCTTGAAGACAACAAGCTAACGATCGTGTTTATTTGTTTTCAATGGCTGACTGACTGTTGGTTATTTTCAGTGACATTTACGTCACAACTTTTTACGACATGACGAAGGTAAAAGGGGTGTGTCTGCACTGATCAGATAAATAGTATAGAATGAAAAGTTCAACTATCAGATCTGGCACTATGTGCATGTAAAGGAGCCATATTGATGGAAGGAAATTTAGGACATCTTTGCAGCCATCTTTTATTTCAATAATGACATGTATTTATGAGTATCTTCCTGTGTTATTTGTGTGTTTGACAGTCCCATATTTTTAGTGTTTGCTTGCCATGTTTTTTACTAATCAAACTCAGTTCAATACCACTGTAAGTCTGCAGCGTCAGGAGCTTCTGGGGATACTGACAGCTTCCATTATGACGACGTTGCAGTGTGCCGTGTTTCTCTTCATCAACATGACCATGCTGTACACTCTGAGAAGCAAACGGGTGTTTCGGGAGACGTCTCGATATATTCTGCTGTTTAACCTCCTCTTTGCAGACACTGTCCAACTGACACAAAGTCAGTCGATGTTTCTGCTGTCTTGTTTTAGATTGACTTTGCTGTATCCTGTCTGTGCTGCTCTGACCGCATTCAGCAGTTTAACGCTCTCTACCTCCATTGCTACATTGGTGATTATGTGTTTAGAAAGGTACGTAGCTGTTTGCTATCCATTGAGACACAGCGGCATCATCACTATTAGAAACACGGGGGTGGTTATCTGCGTTATTTGGTGTGTCAGTTCTTTACATGTCATTGCACAATTAAGTTTAATGTTAAAGTTTTCATTCCAAGACCTGCAGCACAAACAGATGATGGACTTTTGTGGAAAAGAGAGTGTGTTTCTCGATCCGGTGTCCGCTCTCTATGACAGAGCTTTCACTTATTTTCTGTTCGTGCTCGGAGGTGTAACTGTCACTTTCTCCTACACCGGCATCATTGTAGCAGCGCACTCTGCCTCCACGGACAAAGCATCAGCCAGCAAGGCTCGAAGGACCCTGCTGCTGCATCTGCTGCAAATGGGCCTGACAATGTCCTCAACGATATACAACTCATTGCTTATAGCCATCTCAAAGAATCTAGGGAGAGTTGAAGCTGTGCGTGTCCAGGTCTTTCTTTATATTTGTATAATTGTGCTTCCCAAATGTCTGAGTTCCCTCATCTATGGCCTCAGAGACCAGACCATCAGACCCGTCCTCATGCTGAATCTGAGCTGTCGGTGGAGAGGCTCCGTTTCAAAAGCTGCTGTGCAAACCAGGAAAAGCATCAAAGTTCTCATCACTTAGTGTCTCTGAATGTTATTTAATATGTTCAACGTCAATTGTCAAAGAAAGAAAGATTTACACAAACATTTTTTTGTAATATTTAAAATATATTCTAATAGTCAAATGTATTATTCACTGCTTTGTGTGTTTGTCTGTAATCTTGTACTGTAGTAATACCACATGTAAAACAAGGAATATAAGCTGTCATTCATATGTACATTTTTCATTCTATACCTTATGGGATGAAATTTATAAATCTATAGTTCAATTAACTCATCACTGCATTGAAAGCTTACAAGCAGACAGTCTGTTTTTTTTAATTTAGAAAACACCTTTTTAAACAAACCATTTTTGACATTGAATGTGTCATATGATTGTTAAAGGAAGCAAGATTTTAATACAATTCAATAATACTTCAGATCCAATGTTGGGAATGTTGTTAAATGTTATAACTCGTATCATCCAAGTTTCTTGGAGTTGTGCAT
The DNA here is from genome assembly GCF_027474105.1 of Poeciliopsis prolifica. Classification (NCBI taxonomy): domain Eukaryota; kingdom Metazoa; phylum Chordata; class Actinopteri; order Cyprinodontiformes; family Poeciliidae; genus Poeciliopsis; species Poeciliopsis prolifica. The sequence continues at coordinate 5,092,126 of NW_026562399.1, read as the reverse complement.
GCTGTGGGTAAGAAGGACGTCACAGATACACAGGAACATCTGAATTAAAGCAGTTATGAAGAAACCTGTGACTGAAGATATTGTTTTATAACCGTCTCACGGGGAGAAAACCCAGGATTGTTGATGTTTTCTTCATTTATAAGTAAAACAGGATCCAGGCAACATGTTCTAGTATAACATTGGTGAGTGAACCCATGTGTTATCAATTCAGAGTGAAAATGAAAGGTAAGGTTACAGTCCCCTGAGGTGGTCATATGCTGCTGACCACCTGCTTAGACAGGTGAATATTGTGAGCAGCTCATACATAAGCATGATTGACACTGGTAACACATTCATCCTGGCCGTGATTGGTTGTTTCTTACTGGGAGTGGTGCATTTCTGCAAATGGCAGTTGGACCACTGGGAGGAGCCAGAGGAGCTCAGTGTAGGAAATGAGATTATCTCTCATTTTCTACTGTCAGGCCATAATTAACCTGTTTAATCCCAAATTTTTTCCTGTGAAATATGTGCATGCATTTCAATCCTTGGACCTTCCTAACATATGAGATTTATGAATTATTACTATCTATGTTGGTTATGTTAGTGAAAATGTAGGCTTTATACTCGCCAACAATTGTTGCCCGTGTGAAACTTCATTGTCTGAATTACACAAATCATGAAATATTTTAGATACATATACACTGAATGCCACATCCTGCAGATGTCATTGTTTCAATGTCCCGAGTGACCTTTGACCTGATTTGGTCATTTCACAAATGAGGCAAAGTGAGGTGAAAATGTCAACAAACTTGCATCTGAGAGGACATTGCCCCTGTCGCACCAGACCAAGCACAAGAGCTTTGTCCTGAACTAGTTTCAGACACGGCGTCATCTTGTCGTGGTCATTCAGTGAACAGGCCACACTGTGTGGAAAGGGCTGGCTTTTGGGGGGGGGGGTCAGGGTGGAGTTGGGTTCAACTGTGGGACCGTCAGTGATGTGGAAGACGTCATTTTGAGGTTCTTTCACGTCGAGAAGATCTAAAATATCTGATAGTTTTAAGCAGTGAGGGAACAGCAAGCAGAATAAACAGCAAAGCTATGGACACATAGCACAGAGCTGTCTATGTATTATACTAGCAGAAACTGGTTATATTCACTCTTCTAATGATCAAAATATGGATGAAGGGATGAGATTTTCCTTATATATCAGTAGAAGACACTTGAAAGAACGTATGTTCAAAATATTTTATTTATATTTGTTTATTAAAGTATTTTACTGACTTCCTCTTGTTCAGGTTTGTGACTGACATTTACCTCCAGCGTTACAGGCAGGAAGTCAAGAGGTCTGGTCATGTGACCTTTCACACTAGATGCATGAAATTGATACTGCTTAGAGTCGACTCACTGTTATTTTATCCAAAAACTTCAATCATCTGCCAAAAGTCAAAACAATTCTTTTAGAGGTTCCAAAAGTTAGAAGAAATGTCTGGCCGGTGGGATTAAACGGGTTAAAAGTTTTAAAAACTAAGTCGAAAATATTTTTATGAAAGTCACCTACAGTAACTTCAAGCAGTCGCCATGTAAAGCAAATCAACGGCGTGGGCCAGACAGAAGGACAGAGTGATCAACAAGACGACTGAGACGACACAGAGCCATGCTGTTGTCTAAAGTCACACTGAAATTGTTCAAGAATAGAGTTATTCTCTAAATATGGCTGCTGCTGAGCAAAATGAAGTTTCTGAAGTACCAAGGATATGAAGGTATAAAAAACAAGACTAGGACCTAATAAAAAGCTTTTTCCAATAACGCTGAGAAGTGTAAAAATTATTATTTGCTTTAACGACAACAGGGACCTTTACAATACCCTACAGTTTAAAAATAGGTATGCTGGACATGAAGACATAGGAGGCAGGTGTTCTAACACCAGTAGCCAATTAAATTTCACATGCCAGTCTCAGGTGATTCAAGTCTAATCAGATAAAATAAGAGGGAAATCATGCAGATTATGTCCAGATGAACGAGTGTGAATAGCAGGTATATTTGACTTAAAATATGTGAACTCTACAACAATATAGATTATAATCATGATATATGTATTTTGTACAATAATTTCTGTAAGTTTTTATTCTGCTTAAGATCCATGTGGGTTTAATTTGTTTAAAATGTCCTCCACTAATCAAACTCAGATGAACACAACTTTTAATCTGCAGCGTCAGGGAATCCTCGGAGTGGTGTTTTTTTCCACTGTGACGACGTTGCCATGCTGTGTGTTTCTTTTCATCAATGTGACAATGTTGTACACCTTGAGGAGTAAAGAGGTGTTTCGAGAGACCTCTCGTTTTATTCTTGTCTTTAACCTCCTGTTTTCAGACACCGTTCATCTGGCCCAGAGTCAGTCAATGTATTTACTGTCTGTCTCAAGAGTAACGCTGCTGTATTCTGTTTGTGTGGTTTTAGTTTCACTGAACACCCTCACTCTCAACGTTTCTATTATCACACTGGTGACTATGTGTCTAGAGAGATACATAGCTGTGTGCTTTCCATTCAAGCACAGTGTGTTAATCACCACTAAAAACACTGGAGTGGTTATTTTGGTCATTTGGTGTTTCAGTTCACTTCGGGTCCTTGTGGAAATAAGTCTAATTTTTAAATTTTCCTTTTACAATGCAATGGAAATGCAAATGGTAGAGTTCTGTGGTAAAGACAGTGTGCTTTCTGATCCAGTTTCTGACATTTTTAGCAAGGCGTTCACCTATTTTCTATGTGTATTAGGGGTTGTAACTGTTGTTTTCTCCTACATTGGTGTCATTGTAGCAGCTCGCTCAGCCTCCACAGACAAAGCTTCAGCCAAAAAGGCGCAGAGGACTTTGCTGCTGCACCTGCTGCAGCTGGGCCTCACACTGTCCTCAACAATACACAACTCATTGCTCATAGTTATCTCAAATGATCCAGACAGAATTCGAGCTGTGCAAATGCAGAATGTCCTTTATATTTGTGTGATTGTCCTTCCTAAATGCCTGAGCTCCCCCATCTACGGTTTCAGAGACCAGACCATTAGACCTGTTCTTCTGTTGAATCTCACCTGTCAGTGGAGAGGCTCAGCTGTCATTTCCAACATCCAAGCTAAAAATAAAATCAGAGTACATGGGAACTGACTGACGCACTTTCCTTCTAAAGGTTTATTTTTTTACTTGTACTTTTTAATCACCACAATTTTAAAGAGAAAGCCTTGGTTCAATTATTTCTTTTATGACTACTACTGCAATGTAATGGCTACAAAATAAATGAAATTTGTTATGTTAAAACTGGCATAAGGATCATTTTCTGTCAGGTCGTCATTTACTATTAGATTGATCCATGTCAATCCGAGAGTAGAATAAATTCATACAATAACCAAGTCAAAATGCTAAAAACAATTGTCAAGGAAGCCTGCAATGTATTATAAACATTAACATGAGGTTTTTACATTAATAAAGACCTCATATGTTTTTGAGCAGGAAACAATGAAATTAAGAAAAACACTGTAAAAAAATTGTAGAAGTGAGTCTGTTCATTTGATTTACCCTTCATAAATAACATACTCACTGTACCGCACTATAACTCTTTAAATTTCAAAAAACCTCCTTATAACTGTTTTAGATATTTTTATATTTTCCAGGATTCTAGTGGAAGTCAGAACTTGACTAAACTAAGGGACACTTGGAATTTATAAGTAAAGTGAATCATTTGAATTAGTAATTTATCACAGTATTAGTCTCTTGTGTCACTGCACGATATTGAATCTGAAATACTCTTTTCAACTGGCAAGCTGCACAATAATGGGTTAATGTTCGGTCCGGTTTTACCATTATATGCTCTGTTCCTTTCTATTGTGGGCAACATGTGAGCATGATGCAACAACACTCAGCAATTGAGAACTTTGAGGAACTCTGGTTCAGATGGACTCAAACAAATAGATATTTAATTTTGTCTTTGAAATCCATTGATGACCCAAAGATAATAAGGACTCAGATCAGCTGATTATTGTGTTATACATAAAAAATTTTACATTCTGGCATTTTATTGTTTTAAAAGTTCAACCTTTTGGATTAAGATAATGAAGTCAAAAGATGTAAACCAATAGCCAAGTCTGAGCTTTATTATTTTTTTAACATGAACTTTTGAAAGTTGGTACTCAGTTGTAGGTCCCTCCAAGAGGATCCATCGCTGTCGTAGAGTGGAAAATACAGACATCTACTTCATAGCAACAGGTGTGGGTCTAATTTCCAAATAAGTCAATCGATCTGCACCGAATTAAACATGACAGAGTTTAATCAAACCAGTATCAGGGGATAAGACCCAAATCTGATGGGCATAGCAAAATAGCTACACAATTTATTTTTCATTTAGTCATTTAGTGTAGGAATTGAATCTTGTTGAATTACAGAAGGTGGTTTCTGTCATTTAGATGAGATACCCCCCCCCCCCTTTATGTAGAAATGCAATATGAATATTGTGGTAAAAAGATAGCATGTCCTTGGATGGATTTTAATCACAAAGATCCTACTGAACAAAGTTCAGGCAGCACAGGTGAGCAGAGGGCAAGTAGCTCTGGCACTGGTAGCAACTGGAGAATTCATATGACTGGACAGCAATCGTACAACTTATGACTAGGATCCAACGAGGAAACACAGACAGGTGGGATTGACTACACAAGGGTTTATCTTGGCCTTGTGTAAGATTAGGATAAAAAGAGACAACACAGGAACTAAATTAACTTGAAAACAACACAATACCTATATACTGTATAGGTTTCACAGTATACTTGTACTGTGAAACCTAAATCCTCACAGTACAAGTATGATTCCCTTTGAGCCAACTCCAACTACTGCTGCATCCATCTCTCTTGGTCTGTGTTGTCCACCGTACTTTGTTTCTTACTAAAACTGTGAACATCACCGTTACTTTTAGTCGAGTCATTCTGTCGACAGAACAAACGGGTTTGATAGACCCATCCACCGTCTAACGTGGACATTTCTGTTATCACACTGGTGACTATGTGTCTAGAGAGATACATAGCTGTGTGCTTTCCATTCAAGCACAGTGTGTTAATCACCACAAAAAACACTGGAGTGGTTATTTGGTCATTTGGTGTTTCAGTTCACTTCGGATCCTTGTGGAAATAAGTCTAATTTATTTATTTTATTTTTACAATGCAATGGAAATGCAAATGGTAGACTTCTGTGGTAAAGACAGGATGGACACGGTAGACCCCTTTAGTAGTGGGAAAAGGATAGTTTTAATTAAGTTCAAGAGTACAAAGTTCAGGCAGTACAGGTGAGCAAAAGGCGAGTAACTCTGACACTGGTAGCAACTGGAAAACTCAGTACGACTGGACAGCAATTCTACAACTAACAATTTAGGACGAGGCCTCGACGGGGAAACACAGACACTGCAGCTAGTCAGGGAACATGAGACACAGCTGGGAACAATCGAGCAAACGAGATGACACAGGAACTAAATGAACCAGAAAACAACACAGAAATCCAAACCCAGACAATTCATCGTCTTAGACCAGGAGTGCCCAAAGTTGGTCCTGGAGAGCCGGCATCCTGCACGTTTTAGTTCTTTTCCTGGTTGTACCAACAACCTTTTCAGCATGCCAGTGTTCTTAGGCCTTCTAATGGGCCATCATTTGATCCAGGTGCATTGAACCAGGGAGAGAACTACAACACACAGGATGCCGTCCCTCAAGGACCGACTTTGGGCACCACCGTCTTCGACTATCCCACAGAATCCTTTCTAAGGATGTCTCTGGGGTCAGTGAAGGAGTAACAGAGATTAGGTGTATATATTCCAACCAGTCTCTTCTAAAAGCCTGGCCTATTGAAGGTTAGCCTTAAATATATGTTCCTCTAAAAACACATAGGACAAAGCATACTAATCTAACAGCAGTGTGATTTACAGTATTTATATCAACTTGATAAAATTTTTTAATTATTTAATCTAACAACAGGCCAAGGCCCTTAAAAATAGTAGTTTACATACTGGTATGAAGGACATAAAGACAAAAGGGGCAGGCGTTCCAGCACCATCAGCCAATTAGAATCTAAAATGATTTGTCTCTGATCAGATAAATGTAAGTTACAGAGAAATTATGCAGACTCTCCCTGGGTAAGAGTTTGCAAAGGAGGTTTACTGTTTGTTTTAAAGATGTGGACTTCATTACAATCTAGACTATAGCTATTAAATACGCTTTTGTGTTCCACAAATGCTTTCATTTATGTCTTTGTTCCAATTGAAATCAATGTGTTTAATTTGGTAAAAATGTCCTCCACTAATCAAACTCAGATGAACACAACTTTTAATCTGCAGCGTCAGGGAATCCTCGGAGTGGTGTTTTTTTCCACTGTGACGACGTTGCCATGCTGTGTGTTTCTTTTCATCAATGTGACAATGTTGTACACCTTGAGGAGTAAAGAGGTGTTTCGAGAGACCTCTCGTTTTATTCTCGTGTTTAACCTCCTGTTTTCAGACTCCGTCCATCTGGCCCATAGTCAGTCAATGTTTTTACTGTCTGCCTCAAGAGTAACGCTGCTGTATTCTGTTTGTGTGGTTTTAGTTTCACTGAACACCCTCACTCTCAACGTTTCTATTATCACACTGGTGACTATGTGTCTAGAGAGATACATAGCTGTGTGCTTTCCATTCAAGCACAGTGTGTTAATCACCACTAAAAACACTGGAGTGGTTATTTTGGTCATTTGGTGTTTCAGTTCACTTCGGGTCCTTGTGGAAATAAGTCTAATTTTTAAATTTTCCTTTTACAATGCAATGGAAATGCAAATGGTAGAGTTCTGTGGTAAAGACAGTGTGCTTTCTGATCCAGTTTCTGACATTTTTAGCAAGGCGTTCACCTATTTTCTATGTGTATTAGGGGTTGTAGCTGTTGTTTTCTCCTACATTGGTGTCATTGTAGCAGCTCGCTCAGCCTCCACAGACAAAGCTTCAGCCAACAAGGCGCAGAGGACTTTGCTGCTGCACCTGCTGCAGCTGGGCCTCACACTGTCCTCAACAATACACAACTCATTGCTCATAGTTATCTCAAATGATCCAGACAGAATTCGAGCTGTGAACATGCAGATTGTTCTTTATGTTTGTGTTATTGTCCTTCCTAAATGCCTGAGCTCCCTCATCTACGGTTTCAGAGACCAGACCATTAGACCTGTTCTTCTGTTGAATCTCACCTGTCAGTGGAGAGGCTCAGCTGTCATTTCCAACATCCAAGCTAAAAATAAAAACAGTGTACATGGGAACTGACTGATTTAATTTTAGTTGAACTACAAAACAAAATCAGAAGTGATGTGTATTTAACTTTCACAGATGATTGAGTGAAAATCTCAATGGAAATCTCTGAGTATTCTGTCATTTATTTCGAGTGAGATAATTAAGAATAAATTTGTCACACACAGTGCTGATGTTGGTTTCTCCATAATACAAATCAATGTAAAGTTATTGTGAGCTATTCGATTTGTATTTTTGTGTGTGTGTGTGTGTGTGTGTGTGTGTGTGTGCGTGTGTGTGTGTGTGTGTGTGTGTGTGTGTGTGTGTGTGTGTGTGTGTGTGTGTGTGTGTGTGTGTGTGTGTGTGTGTGTTCCTGGTTTTGGGAACTGTGGGAACATGTGATGGGAAACTTCCCCGCTGTCCAACTGTGACATCTGCCGCTCTCCTCTTGAGAGTGCGGCAGATGACCACAGGAGAGTTAAAGGGGAGCTTATTTTATTGATCAGTTTTATTTACTTTAAAATTTAATTGTCTTCATTTATGTATTTTTTATTGTTTAATAATTGTGTTTAAATTTAAAACATTTTTATTTTGGGCTCTATTTCTTGTTCCTATATTCAAATGAATGGGTGTCTCTTCTCTATGGTCAGAGTTTGGTCTGTGCAGCAAACTGAGAGACAGTGAACTTCAGTGCATCTTACAATTGTAGCTGAACAACTTCACTGATGAACCACAATGAAAAAGACGCAAAATATCTTAACGTTTACGGTATCTCCTCTCTGTTTTACCAAACGTTACTCACAACCCATTTGGTTAATGATCTGGGAATAATCTGGGATGACCGTCCATTAAGGCTGGAGGATTAGTTTCAGTGAAACAGATGTGAACTTTGCACTACCAAACCTGCTTAGAAGAAAACGCTGCACCCCATTTGACTATAAAAACATTAAATACGAAAGAGCCTGAAATAAAAGCGTAGTGAAGAACAGAGTTAAAACAGAAGTCTGTGAAATATGTAAAGTAGCTTTACAAAATATAAAAAATTATGAAAATGAAATTAATTAATAAAAAGTGACTGAGAAAATCTGCTCTCTATTATACTATATATACATTTACTTAATATTTACTTTGCTTATATCTCCTGAGGAGTTGTTTGTAGTATTTATTTATATTTTAATTAAAATCTAGCAGCACAAAATAAAGCTTACAATGGGTGGACTGTGTATGTTTTACACCTACAAACAACTGACTACATACAATTTCTAGTCTGCAATAATGTCTATCAAAGAGTGGAGCAGCTTTAAACAACGTGTGGTTTAATATGTGAACATCAGGACAACCTTGTTGGTGGAGTCCTACAGTGGGTCTCTATGAAATAAACTTGGATGACTTTTTTTTATTCTTCTCCTGGACTTTAATAAGTTTTCCTTTCACTTCTGTATATTTAATTAATTTGTATTAGTTCGTGAAAGAAATTCCTGTTTTTCATTTGAGAATACGACGCAGAATGGTTCCTTGTCACTATTTACTTCCATTTTAAAAATGGTATTGAATTCCTAAAAGCTCCAAAAAAGAAGGCCGTCTTCTGAAAAATATTTTGTCACATCCTAAACGGCCCATCGGTTTAAAATCCTGCCTTTCGTTTTCGTCATGACCGTTTCCCAACAAATCTCTGAAAGGCAGCCGCATAAAGATGACATAAATAGTGCAGCTCTGGAGTTGATGGGTTGGAAAGAAAGTCTGACGGTGGATTTTGAATCACAACCCATGAGTTGATGTGGTTGTTAAAGCAATAGTTTTATTTTTGTACCTTAGTTTTATCTTTTGACTTCACATGTTTTGAAATATTGGTGAAAATGCTCACTGATCAAACTCAAAGGAACTACACTGTTGAGCTGCAGAGTGAGGGGCTCCTGGGGGCAGTATTGCTTTCTGTTGTGACAACACTGCCCTGCTCTGTGTTTCTCTTCATTAATCTAACCGCTTTGTACACCCTGAGAAGCAAAGACGTGTTTGAGAGACGGCTCGCTGCTTTCTTCTGTTTAACCTTCTGCTTGCAGACACACTGCAGATGGCAAAGAGTCAATCGCTGTTTCTTCTGTCTCTCAGTAGAGTAACTCTGTTGTATCCCGTCTTTATTCTCTTTCTCATAGGATTTCTTCAGTAACTCTGGTGAATATGTGTTTAGAGAGATACATAGCCGCGTGCTATCCTCTCAGACATAACGCCATCGTCACCACCAGAAACACCACGTTGGTTATTTGGGTCATTTTCACTTCACTAAATGTTATGATTCAAATAATTGTAATGTTCAAGTTTTTATTAGAGGAATAGCAGAACATGCAGATGGCAGACTTTTGTGGAAAAGATAGTATATTCTGACCTTTACGACAACGTCTCGACCTACTTCCTGTTTGTGCTCAGAGGTGTAACTGTCATTTTTTGCTACGCTGGTATCATTGTAGCGACTCGTTCTGCTGCCACAGATAAAGAATCAGCCACCAAAGCCAAAAGGACTCTGGTGCTGCATCTGCTGCAAATGGGCCTCACAGTGATGTCAACAGTACACAATTCATTGATTACAGCCGTCTTCAAAAATCTAGACAGAGTTCTTGCTGTGCGTCTTCAGATTTTTCTTTATGTTTCTACAACTATTCTTCCTAAATGTCTTAACTGCCTCATTTATGGTCTGAGAAACAAAACAATCAGGCTGTACTCAATCTCAGCTGTCAGTGGAGAAACTCAGCTTCATTCCCTGTAATTAAAAATAAGAAAAATAGCCATCAAGTGACCTGTACCAGAGTACAGGTCACTTGATGGCTGCTATTTCTAGTTTTATTCTGAAATTCATTTAACTTGAGTGAAACTAATTTTGTAAATATGGGACATAATTTTTTTTTCACCTTTGATGCGTTTGTGCCTTCCTGTTTACTGAACATAATAATGACTGGCAGCTGATGGACTAAAAAGTTTTGTTTCCATAGCAAGATCTTGTTATAGAAATAAAACTAATTTATTACACATATGTTTAATAATGTGTAATAAATTACACATTATTTGATCCGGTGATCAAATTTAAGGATATGTTGCTGATTACGTGCAGCTCGGTAACACAGTCGACCTACAGAAGGAGTCAAGATGTGAGACATCCATTAAATATTATGGAATTGGACTCCATGTTATGGCTGATCATCTAAATCAACCCTTTTTCATTGTGGACCACATCAAGATCAGGAATGTCTTTAAAGGTCAGGCTGTGGCAGAATACAGTTGATACACTGATAAGTTATAGCTTTCTCTGCATTCATGGGGTACTTCTAAAATCAAATATAGCTGAACATCTTTCCACACTGGTGCAAGTTGGCACCATACAGAACAACGGATTTGATTTTATGCAGCTCTTATGTTGAAGTGCGATTGGCTGGATTTCGCCCACATGAAATATAAATCATTGTACAATACAAGTATGTATGACACAGTTACAGGAAATGCTTTCTCGTTGTTTGCTGCCGTTTATTCTAACTTCAAGTACATGCAGAATGACAATTTAGATTCTATTGCTTCATTATTTCAAATACAAAACAGTTCTTGTTCATTTAAAAACATCATGAGCTCTCAAGTCTGTCTGTCGGTTTCAGTCTTCAAAAGCCAACAATGTTTTAAGCGTATAAAAAATATATGAAGCTAAACAACTCTAATACTGAAGATCACAATTGCGCATCCCTACAACATTGTCACATATCAGCTAGTATAATCATATACTAGCTGATTGACAACTTTTAAATTTTTATTTTTATCATCCATAAATAGCAGAACAAGTCACTGTAAATGTCATTGACATTAGGCTGCAGTTTATCTTTTAAATAAACCACAATTTTATTTGACTTCTACTATTTGATTTTAAAATGAGAAGAAAAGCAGATGGATAAATTTTCTTCTATGAAATGTTGAGATTTGTGGAAAATAATATAAAAACAACAACAACATAGATTCCAACCTAATAAGAACAAAAATCTACCTAAAAAAAGTTTTTCTGGTATCTTAGCTTCATTCTGTTGTGAAAATCCAGTTCACACCAAAACAATTTTTATGTTATGTTTTACATTTTGTTAAACTTTTGTTATGCTTGTTACATCCAGAACTAGAAATCAGAAAACGTAAAAATCCATAAGGGAGAATAAAAGTTTTCTCTGATAGAGGAGAGAAAGTCCTGCTAATAAATGTAGCAGTGAAAACAGATGCAGTTCGTTGAACTCGCCACTGTGGGGAGCAGCTGAGTTTTCCATCCGCTTACTGAGCTCTTGTTTTGAAAGAACCAGGAAGTCGTCGTGTTTGATTGTTCTGGTCGGGGTCCGTTGACTCCTGGTCCTGGTCCGCTCAGCCTCCTCCGGTCGTCGCCATGGTGCAGATGATGGAGTCGCAGTGCGAGTACTTCATGTATTTCCCGGCTGTGCCCATCACGGACCTGTCGGACCCGGCCCGGTACCGCAGTCTGCCCCGCCGGAGCCACCTCTACCTGGGCGAGACGGTCCGCTTCCTGCTGGTGCTACGCTGCCGGGACGCCGCGGCGACACCGAGCGAGGCCCCCGGTAAGGCGGGGGGGAAGGGGGGACTGGCGGGGGACGGAGAGCTGGAGGACCCGGTCCGGATCCGACCCGGTTCTCCTGGGTCTCGCCGGGCCTCTGCGTCGTTCGGACGCCTCGGTGTTCCTGGTTTTGGGGTTAATGTTCAGCGCCGGACCGGGTTCTGTCCCCGGACCGAATCTCCCTGGGGCTGTTGCTGCAGAACCAGGCAGAACAACATGGAGGAAGCATCATTTCCGTGTTCGTCTGGTCATTGAAACACAAACACACCGCCGTCATCAGAGCGCTGTCATTCATCAGAACCGGAACCGGAGCCCGAACTGAGTCTGAGCCGAGCGGAGCCTGCAGCAGAGGCTCCAGAAACTACAGCCTCACTAAAAATACCAAATAATTTTAGAAACTCTGAACCAGAAAGTGAAACTAATTCATTTCAGCTGTCTGAAATGAATTACTTCTGGTGATTCTGACCCATCCAGTGTCAGGAAACGAAAATATGGCATCAGAGCCATAAACATTAGTTTTTAATTCAGTAAAGCAAAGTTCTCTCCGGGTTCTGGACTTCCTGAGACGTTGCTGGACGTCTCAGTCCTGGACTGACGTGTCTCTGTTTGTCCTGAATGCTTTCCTAACTCTACTGCTGACTAAGCTCTGTCACGGTGGTACCACGGCTGCTGGGCCGTTTTGGACCTGCTGGGCTGCAGCTGAGGTTCTCAGCCGGAGGTTCTGGAGGCTCCAGCTGCTGTTCGGGACGATCTTTCAGGATCTGCTCCTCTTGTGGCGCATGAGGGCCTTCAGATTATCTGTAGAGCTCACCTGTTTTCTTCCATTATCATTTTAAAGGGTCAGCATCATGTTTTCCAGCCACATAGGGCCCGGGTCACAGATGGGCCCCGGGTCCCACTTTCTCACAGCGATCTGAACGGGTCAGCAAAATCCGATCTGTGTAACTAAATTGACAAATTAATTAGCCAATAAATGAATTGATAAATTAAAACAAATTCAATCATTCTTGTTTGTATGATCTGCTGCATTCCTCTTCAGTCTGCTGCTTTGGTCTCAACTACATCCTTTTTTTTTTACATTTTTGTCTTCATAATTAGTATTTTTGTTGTTTCCTGTGTTCCAGAGTTAAATGCTCATTAGAAATGAAGCTTTATTGATATTTGAGAATGAGTTCTTATTCTTATGCCATTACTTGAAAATGGTCTCAAAGCAGCAATATTATCATATCGCAATAACATCTGGGATGATTTCAGGACCAGTAAAATGTGTTTCTGTGACAGGTTTCGGCTGAGTTCACCCTCTCAAAGATCAACAGTCTGATGTCTAATAACATTTAAGAACATCTGGATCGTCTGATGAAGCTCATCGTCCTCTCCCTGCAGGGGGCGCCGACGTCACAGCGGCCGGTTTCGGCACAGAATCTCCCAGCAGCCGAGCGTGGCGGGAGCTGGCCGGCTCTCTGTGCGCCGTGGCCAGCGTGAGCCCGGGGGAGAACAGCCGTCACCGTGGCAACCATCACCAGGACTACCAGAGCAGCGGCGACGAGGACGGCGAGGACGACTACATGGCGGCGGCGGAGGCGGCCATCGCAGCGCTGGGCAGCAGGGTGGACTCGCGCTGCCGCAGCTTCAGGGACTGCAAGCCGCTCCTCATCCACAACTCGTCCGGGACGGCGGCCAGGGAGTTCCGCAGGGCTCCGGTTCAGGTAGAGGAACGTTTACTATACATGTGGGGAAATCCTGATCCATCATCCGCTTCTCTATAGATTCCTTTCACACAGGGAAACCCAGTGCAGGGCATTCTGGGTAAATAAAACCAACGCTCATACTTCAGCCTCGCGCAAGCAGGAGAAATGGAGTAAAGATAAATCCTCCAACCGCTAAAGTCTGATGCCTCCATTTTAGTTTAAATTTGGTGAAAAGTCTTCAGGGGTTTTTGTGTTGTTTCCTTCAGTGGTTCTCGGTGCAGCGCCCCCACAGGCCGGGAGGGGAACATTGTTGCTCAGAGGGTTTGGTTGGTTCATGTTTTTAATGCACCGTCTTCATCGGCTCTGAACTTCTTCTCTTCAGTCTCCTCTGGATGAGCCGGTCGTTCTGACAGACGAAGTGATCTTCCCTCTCACCGTCTCTCTGGACAAACTTCCAGTCAACACCCTGAAGGTCAAGGTGAGCAGGTGGAGCTTCCTGTTCCGGCCTTTGTTTGGTTTGTTCTGTGTTTGGTGAGAAGCAGCTTTGACTCAGCAGCTGCTGGCCCTCAGTCTGTTGTACTGATGTATTCGGCCTGGGAGCTTCACGCTGCGTTCTGCTGCAGGTCATGGTGACGGTGTGGAAGAAGGAAGCAGAAAAGGTGGAGGTGCAGGAGCTGGGATACCTGAGCGTCCTGCAGCAGCGAGAACCCACACACACCTTCAGACACGACCTGAACACCTTCAAGGCTCAGGGTATGACACACACCTGTGCTCTGCTGCACCTGTCTGCACTTGTAATGCCCCCACACCCCCTCCCGCTGTGATTAAAAAAACCTGTCTGTCCTGCCTGGTGAGGAGTTCTGGGATAAAGTCTGGATCCGCTCCAGTTTCGGTTCTGATGAAAGTGTCAGCAGTTTGAAGGTTTCATGTTAACCAGCGAGAACCAGAGCCAAGAAGATCACTTCTCCCACTGTAGTTCCTACTCTCTAGTCGGTCCAAACGGTCTGAAGGTTCCAGCTTCACTTTATAGTTTCATCAGAACCGTTCCGATGACCCAGAACCACCTGCAGCCATGTAGAGACAGAAAGAGGAGTTAGTGCTGTGCACTGCTAGCTAAGTAGCTTGCTGAGCTAACCCTAAAGAACCAATCATAAACATTAGTTGTGCTAACAATAGACTGTACCAACACGGGATTTAGTAGAAGCTAACGTTGAAGCGCTAAACCAACATGGTGTTTAGTGGAAGCAGCAGCAGGATGTCGGGCTTAATGCTCAGCAGTTAGTCCATTAAGTATTTACTGTTGTGTGTTGCATAAAAATTTTCTACTGTCCTTTTTGCATGCAATGATATTTCCTGGTGCAGTACCAGCTTCAGACACAAGTGGCAGTGTTTCTAACCCAGATGAGGCGAAAGCCTGCAGAATAATGATGTGACGATGGTTCTGTTTGGTTCTGTCTGCAGTGAGCACCACGCTGACCGTCCTGCCGCCTCCCACCGTCCGCTGCAAGCAGATGACGGTTTCTGGGAAACATCTCGCCGTCCTAAAAGGTTTGACTGAATCCAAAGTATCCACACCCTGAATGGCCAAGTCCAGACCTGAATGCATCTCAGAATCTGTTCTCCATCCATCCTGACTGGTTTCTAACTGGTTTCCTCTCAGTCCTGAATGAATCTTCCCAGGAGGAGCTCAGCATCCGGGACGTCCGAATTCTGCCCAACCTGAACGCCTCGTACCTTCCCATGATGCCGGACGGCTCCGTGCTGCTGGTGGACAACGTCTGGTACGTAACGGGGTCAAGGGTCAGCAGCAGGGTCAAGGGTCAGCAGCAGCTCTGACTCTTGCCCTCTCCTGCAGCCATCAGTCCGGTGAGGTCGGCATGGCGTCTTTCTGCCGCTTGGACAGCAGGGCCTGCCGCCTTCCCAGCATGCTCGGCGCCCTGGAGGAGCACGACTTCCTGTTCCAGCTGCACCTGAACGACGTGCCGCAGGACGACTCTAACGAGGTCGGTTCGCCAGCCCAACGTTACTGATTATCAACGTCTGAGAAACACTGAGACGTTTCCTCTCATCCTGACAAAGAGTCAGACTGGAGCAAACTCTGCTGCTGATGCGGAGGCCTGTCTCCACGGCGACAGAGTCAGGCCTCCATCATCAGGATGAGCCGTTCAGTCCGGGTTCCTCTGTGTTTTCAGGGCTTTGAGGTTCCTTTGGTGGCGGTTCTGCAGTGGTCCACTCCCAAGATGCCGTTCACCAACTGCATCTACACCCACTACAGGTAAATAATTCCAGCTTAGACTTGATGAGTGATGCTTGATGTTATGACGATCTCTGGATCTCTGTTGATGAAAACAGATGGGTTTTTTGTCTTTTTATTCTGATTTACTGAGCGGTCACTTGCAGTACTGCGAATGGCCACCAGGTGACACTCTGACCCAATCAGCTTTCCAAACAGCAGAACTGAAACCTCTGAAACTCAAAAAACAATTTAATTCTATTGTTTACAGTTTTTACCTCTGCCTACTTTCTCCATCCTGTTTTTGTCTTTCTGAGTGTTTCTGGTTCTGCTGGGTTGGATTTCGGACCAGAACCAGGCCTGGTACTGGACCTGTAACTCCATTCTCCCCGCCTCTCCTCCAGGCTGCCCAGCATCCGTCTGGACCGGCCGCGGTTCGTCATGACCGCCAGCTGCCCCAGCTCCGTCAAGGTCAAAGAGCACTTCAAGGTCAAATACGTTCTGATCAACAACCTGCAGGACTTCCTGGCCGTCCGGCTCGTCTGGACCCCTGAAGGTTGGTTCGCACCGACACCGGTCTCTAACTTCCTGTAGACGTCGCTCTCTTCTTCTGTGACAGACAAACGTTTTCCTTTCTGATCCAAACAGGAAAACATCACCCGGTTTCTCCCTGCTCATCGGATCAGAAACAAGAAAAGTCATAAAATTAATTTTATCCAGAGAAAACATCTGGAAAACCCTGAAACGATTAATCAGGTTAATCGATTATTGAAATAACAATCAGCTAATTCAGTAATCGATTAATCAATAACTGGAGTTTAGAGACTCTAAAAAGCCGTTTGCTGAAAGACCAACACAGAGAAATTAATCCAAAACTGAAAAAAGATTTAAATATTAAAATAAAAACATCTTCTTTTTCGGTAAATATGTTGTTTTATCTGCTGGAGGTGGTTCTGTTGTGACCCGGTTCTGGATGTGTCCAGGTCGCGGTCGGGGCGAGGACGCAGCGCTGGCCGCCGTAGTGTGTCACACGCCGCTCAGCAACCTGGGCCATTGCCGCAGAGGAAGCACTCTGTCCTTCAGCGTGTCCTTCCAGATCCTGAAACCAGGACTGTACGAGGTGGGTGGACCGCCGCCGCTAGTGCTACCGCTGTTACTGCTGCCGCCGCTACAATCAGTTCAATCATATCACCATTGATGTTGTCCAGAGGCACTTTGCAAAACAAAAACTCTCTTCAGTTCAGTCAGACATTCATTCCACTTCATCCTCGTCATCATTCCGTTCTTTAAACTCAGTTTATTATTCAGATGGGTTCATAAAAAGTTGCCATCTAAGGAAACCCAACAGAGAATCCAGTCGTTGACCTGCAGCGTCACTCCTCCTGACCAGCAGAGGGCAACAGTGGAATCAGTCAATCAGAGGCCCAGACCGGATGTAGCTGATATGGAGAGAAAAATAACTGAGCATAAAGTAGAAATAACAGCAAAATAATGCAAAACGGAGAGTAGTAGAAGAAAGTGAGACATTATGTGCAAAACATGTGGCATTTTATCTTTTTAGTTTATGAAATCTTTATTTTTTGACCCAGAATGTCTACACTTCGTTTTATTTTAGTTCTTCAATAAAATGAAATGTTCTCTATGCAGTAATTTAACTTGTCTCCAGGTTTTCTTTCATAAAAAAACAACACTTTTTTTCTGTTAATTAAATGTTTCCAGTTTTTTCTCTATCAGCTTTATGTCGTCTGAGTTCTCTGGTGTTTCCTTCTCTTCCAGCTGAGTCAGCACATGAAGCTGAAGCTTCAGTTCACCGCTTCTGTCTCCAATCCGCCGCCTGACGCCCGGCCGCTGTCACGTAAGAACCACTTCCTCCGTCCAGCTTCTGGTTCTGGTTCTGACATGGGAGCAGGCGAATGCGGCCCAAATCTGATCTGTTCCACTAAATCTGGGAACTAAATCTGATTGTTTTCAAAAACTACGATTTGATCATCTAAACAGAACAACCAGGAAAAACAGAGAAAACTAAAAGTTAACACTTTAAATAACAGCAAATGATGCAAATTGGAGAGTAGTAGGAGAAAGAAGGGAGAAGTGGTCAGTAGGCCTGTCGCGATAAATCAATTAATCGCACGATAAGTTAAAACTATCGACCTCATTTCAATTATTTATATTGTTTCTTCCTGCCTTTTTCTCTTACTGTTGATGACACTAAATGGAAAAAAGGCTCAACTCCGGTGTTCTCCACTGACCCTTCCTTCCTTATTTCCTTAGTGTAATGCCCAGCGCGCGCTGCACAATCTGATGTCGCGGATTGTCGGCCCATTATCAGAACCTGAGAGACACATTAGCCGACAGAAAGCCTAGCTATAACGGTTTGATCGGAACTGTGTTGTGTCCAACAATGGACACAAAATAATAAGTCCAGTTCACTAATTTTAAACCAGGCATTAATCAATTCCTTACTACAATCTGCCTGCAATGCATGTGGCTAATGTCAGTCTGACTGAATGAACATCATTATAACCTAGTTACGTTAACGAAGAACAGCTGAAAAGTTACCGGGTTCACTGGTAGAAATTTCACTCCAACTCCTCCCTTAGTTATTTATATTTTCTTTGCCTGAAATGTTGGTTAAACATTCATGTTTCCACATATAATCTCCGATGTCTGCTGGACTTCGGGTTGCGCCGTGTCAGCTGTTCGGGATTCCCTCCATGTTTCCCCTCAGAAAGCAGGAGGAGAATCCGCGCTTTCTGATTGGCTACCGGTCACATTCAACAGGCTGCGTCACGCTCCCAGTCTGGGCAAATCCTTGATTTAGATCGGAGTGGCCAAACGACGATCTACCCTAACACACAACACAAGTGCCTCCGGGCCAGGCACTCAACCCAGGTTGATCTGTGACGGTGGATCTAGTGTAAAATGCTCTGAGTGTGTTATTGTTTACTAACATCATTCACCATTCTCTGGTCCCCAGGTAAAAACAGCCCGTCCAGCCCCGCTGTGCGGGACCTTCTGGACCGGCACCAGGCCAGTCTGGGCCGATCGCAGTCCTTCTCCCACCAGCAGCCGTCCCGATCGCACATCATGAGGTAAAACATGTCCAGATGTAAAATCAGGAGGATGACCTGTCTCCATGGTAATCCCTCCCGGTGTGTGTGTGTGTGCAGGACGGGCAGCGCCATGGAGCGGCGGGCCATCACGCCGCCGGTCGGTTCCCCGGTCGGCCGGCCGCTCTACCTGCCGCCGCAGGACAAGACGCTGCTGTCCGTGGATAAGATCGCCAAGCGGGAGTGCAAGGTTCTGGTGGTGGACCCGGTCAGCTAGGCCGCTCAGCTGGACCAGAACCACCAGATGTGAAGCTACTGAGGACTGGAAGCGCTGATGGTGGAAACATTCCGTCCACTCAGAGACTGATGAATATTTATTGTTTTAAAGTGTTTGCAGCATTACAGGTCCAGAACATTTCCTGAACGTTAACAGAGTATTATGGAGGTTTTGCTCAGTTTGCTGCTGATTTGGAGGGACACCCGGCAGGCAGACGGGTTCTGGAAACCGGAACCGGCCCCGTTTCCCTCGGATCAGCACCAAGCTGCAGACGTCTACCTGCTGTTTTTATTTTATTTCCCGCTCTGAACCGGAGTCGCTTCTTAAAGTGTTACCTCATTGTTTCTGGAGTATTTAAAGGTTCAGGCGGCTTCATGTGTTTACAATCAGCACTGCTGTCCTTCCTCTCCAGGTTACTGAATGTAAAGACCCGGTCCGATCCTGTCCGGTCCGGGTCGGTCCAGTCCAGACACTGAAGAGTTCCTGCTGTGATTCTAC
The DNA here is from genome assembly GCF_027474105.1 of Poeciliopsis prolifica. NCBI lineage: Eukaryota > Metazoa > Chordata > Actinopteri > Cyprinodontiformes > Poeciliidae > Poeciliopsis > Poeciliopsis prolifica. The sequence goes on along the minus strand of NW_026562399.1, from coordinate 5,072,553 downwards.
AATACAGGCTGATGTTTAAAAGTCTGCAGGTTCTGTCTCATCTTTACCAGCAGACCTATCAGCATCAGCTCAGGCAGCTGCTCTTGGGCCACCTGGTGGTCGGTGCAGGTACTGCAGCCTGACTCAACGGGTTGGAGCAGCTGAAACAAACATGGCGTCTTCATCCAGACATGATGCTGAACGGAGAAACATGCTTAACCAGCGACAGCTAGCATGCTAACTGTTAGTAATATTGGTCAGACACATTGGCCTCACCACAGAGCATTAGAGATGGCCATGTCTGTTTTTAAATTACGAGAATGAAGACAAAACATGAGAATAAAGTTGTAAAGATCAGAGGACAAAATCAAAGGATAACAATTTTTTTCTCTGAATTTTATGACTTTTTTCTGGTAACGTTCTGTCTTTATTCTGAGTGTCAAAGAGAAGGAAACCAGTTCATGTGTTGGTTTAATAACAAAAACAATCAGAACAGTCAGTAACTGCAGAGACGCTGATTGCTCCGCCCCCTACCGTTTAACATGAGAACTGCAGCACCGCGGCTCAGACTGAAGGCATGAAGTTGATTTTATACACTCAGCTTTTCTCTCGCTGCTCGTCTCGTAGCAACAGCCGCCATGTTGGATTCTGAGGAGCCGTTGATGACTAAAAGTTCCTGATGTTTTCCAAACGTCAAAAACCAACAAGATCAAGTCAAGGAGAAACTTTCCTGGTTCAGAGCAGAGGAGAGCAGAGGCTGATTCTGATTGGTTGAACACCTGACGACATCTGCAGGCCAGACAGGTGAGTAACTGCAGAGAGCAGCTGCCATGAAAACAAACGCAGATATTCTGGTTCCGAGTTCCTATCAGCAGAACCAGATTAGATCTGTTTCAGGCTCAACGTGCTGCTTATTTCTGTTGGCGAAGGACGGAAATATGTCACCATAAAACAGGAAGTTCCCCTCTGGACTGCGGGAGTTTATTTGCATGTTTCCCTTCACCGTTAGCGCCGCGTGTTTTTATCGTGTCTGTTTATTTATTGCGCTCAGCGCCGCCCGACCAATCAGAGAAAAAGAAAAACTGGAAAAATTAAATAAAAACTGTTAGGATCCAATGAGCTGAGAACGTTTTCAACCATGGATCAGTTGATTTTTCTTCTTTTCAATCATATTTAAATGTTCAATCACAAAACATAAAAACTACTTTCTAGTTGATGGTTTATTAAGGTTAAATAATCCAGACCAGCTTGAGCAGCTGAGAAAATCAATCAACCCCTAAATCCAACAACTGCTTGTTCCTCCCTGTGCATGAACTTTGACCTGCTCTGCTTCGCTGAATTGGTTCAATTCACATTGCCTCATTTTCCGGCAACTTAAGGTAATCTCAATTGAATTTAAGCCCAGACTTTGACTAGGTCACTTAAAAACTTTATTGACAATTGAAATACACTAATTGAAGGGACAGAGCGTGTCTGTTCAGGCAGCAGAGCGCCACCTTGTGGGAACGACCATCCTTCATGGAGATAATGTATTATTGGTTGAGCGCAAGCAGCTTGTGAAAACAGAACCCGGTCAGCATGAATATGAAAGCAGTTAGCTTGAAACACAGAACCAAACAGGATATGAGCAGTAAAACCTTTATCAGTCCAGCGTTTTGGTAAAGTCCTGAGTTCTCCATAGTTTGTCCACCTCACGGTCAAATCTGCTTTAAGTGACTTTTATTTATTGACATATTTGTTAAAACTGTCCACCTCTCGCACGCCCCTCTAGCTCTAACAAAGAGCCATGCTAGCTATGCTACAGCTAGCATGGCACGGTTTTCCTTTCCGCAATTTGCTTCTCCGCCACCAGCACATTTAGCAGTGCTTTAATAAGGTTGATTAACAGCACTAAGCCCCGCCCTTTTGCTTTGATTGGTTGTTTTTGGTGAATTTCCTCAGACGGCAGAAGCAGCTAAGAGAAAAGGTGGAGAATCTCGATCAGATTTAGTAAATATGAAACAATATAGTCTCTATAAAGTTACTTTTTAAAGGACAGTGAGTTATAGAAACATCAAGTTGCAGTAAAGACGGTTAATATCTGAAGACCAGGAGGCAGTCGATGGAGTTTAAATGGCGACGCTGTTATCGATGCCGGAAGGACACAGGTACGTATATGGCAGCTCCAGGTGCCTGTTGCGCTCTGTGATGTCATCAGTAATGGCCTGGAGCTCCGCCTGCACTTCCTCCAGCAGTCTGCGGTGGGCGTCGACTTTGAAGACGGCCTCCCTGTAGTGACACAGAGGAACCTGGAGAGGGAGACACAGAAACTTTACAGGAAGAAGGAGAATCGGCGGAGACGTCTTGATGGTCGTTTCCTGTTATTAACATGGAAACTGGTCGGAAAATGATCCGAAAATGAAAATGTTTGAGGTGCGATTGGTTCGTTTTCCAACAGAACGAGCCTCACAAAGTCAACGCCAGGCTGTGACAGCATGCTCAGTGTCGTTAGGATGCGGTTGGTGGAGTTGATGTCCGGGAGGGAGGACATGATGTCCTGCTCTGTGATGGCGCCTTTAGCCTGCGGGGGAGGACGCATCATAGCGGGCGGGCAGTTGGGCATCCAGAGAGCAAAGTCCAGCTGCAGAGAGACAAACCGCAGAAGGTTTACCGTCTGTTCACAGAGAAATAGTGCAGCTTTCACTTTGTTTTAGCACATTGGAGCAGCTGGTAGCAAAACGTTTCTGTTGTATTACTGACACATGGCAGGATCATCATGGTTGGATTTAGCACATTAGCTTCATTTGAATGCTGTGTTGGGATGGCTGGTTCGTATTAGCTTACGTTATGGTGCTCCACAACAGGGACTTCTGCAGAACCAGAGCTTGATTTGCCTTTTTTTAAATTTCTTTTAACAGAAATTAGTTTGTATTTTCCATAGTTTAGTTGCTGCTTTGTGTTTGTGTTCAAACCCGTCCTGAAAGTTTCTGTCTCGTGTCCACTGACCTGGGAGAAGTTGACAGCGGCGTGCAAAGCGGAACAGGAGAAGATCACCATGGTCACAAACTTGGAAAGTTCTTCTTTGGTTTGGAAACACGGAGGAAACCCTGGAGGTGACAGGAAGTAGAATAAAAAACGAGGAACTGCAGCCAGGCTTGGGAAAATGGTTCTGCTTCTCCATGAGACCCAACCATTGCTGCACTTCTGAGAAACATTAAGCTTTAGATTCAGCATGGTCACTCTCCTCTGTCCAGATGTTCTCTAACCATAACTGGACCTCTGCAGTGACCGGATGCTGGGAACCAACCTGCGTTCTGTGAGAATCCGTGTGTGTTGATGTCGGTGATCCAGTTCTGGAGTTCGGAGTCATTCTGGACGTCTTTGTCTCCTATGTAGTACAGCTGGACCCAGCCGAGGACAAACCTGCCGGGCACACAGACCTGAGCCGTCCTTCAGGCGTTCACCACCGCACCACCAGGCAGGGGTGCGCTCGATTACCTGTACAGCGCGTCCCAGATCCTCTGGGCGTCCTGAGCGTAGAAGCTGTGAGGCAGTTTGTCTACGCCGCGGTCCACCAGGTCGTCAGGAACGCACATGGACCGATAGTGGATGGTGGCCGAAGCTCTGCGGAGGATGTCTGGAATGGTCTTCAGGCCAGAACCCACCGCCTGCAGAACCAGAACCAGGCCATTACAGCCCTGAGGGAACAGATCGTTCTGCCCCAATTCCTACACTTTTCTAAAATTAAGGAGGTTCTAATTAAAAAAAGGAACATATTCATTAAAAGGTATTCTAAATCTTAAATTTAAAACGGTGTTGATTTTAGTAAAGCGTCACAGTCAAAAATTAACAGCAATAATTTGGGTTTTTTATTCATAAGAGCAAAAAAAACAATTTTCAATCAGCATGTTATTAATTTGTAAATGCCAATTTCAAAGTAAATATGTAATTAACAAGCTAAATTCATAAACAAACTAAATATTTAGATCCAGTTTAAGCAATTAGCTCCAATTTAAATATTTAGCTTCAACCAAATATTTAGTTTTCTAACAAAATGTTTAGTTTTAAATTGGGACATTTGTGAATGAATAAATAACATATGACCCCGCATTTTCTCTCTTTTGACAGGCTAAATAAAACAAATTATTGACTCTAACTTTACAAACTGCATCCCATAATAACAGTTATTCAGGACATTTAACAACTCAGTGCTGTGGCTGCCCCCAGACAGAGTGGCGCCCTGGGCAGTGAGCTAATACCTGGTCAAAGGGGCCGTTAGCGGCCAGCAGCGACCCTCGCGCCCGCATGTTGATCTGCAGAGACGTCCTGATGTGAGGCATCAGCAGCTGGAGAAACCAGAATAATTACAAGAGGATGAGATTTTAAAAAACTGAATAATTAGATTTTATGGTTTCCATGGTTTGGCTAATCTAGACATGAACCCTGAAGGATAACATGAGAACAGAGCCTCTGAAGTTCAGACAGGATTTATGAGTTCAGCTCTTCTGCAACCAGATGATGCTGCGCCATGTTCTGAAAACTGTTAGATTTAACAAACATATCAGGTCTTCCAGCCATTTAACACAGACTAAAGAGTAGCTCTACTCTTCCAGGCGTGGCGGCTGGTCTTCACCTGGTGCAGAGGGTGATGCTCTGGAAGCTGCCGCAGCGTGGCGATGCAGCACAGCTCCGCCATCATATGGGTCCGCATGTAATGGGAGACCAGCTGGTGACCCTGGAAGTCGGCACTGTGGACCCAGATCTTAGCCAGCAGCCAATCACAGGTGGGGTCAGAGGGCAGAAAGACCGGGTTCTGCGGGCCGGGCGTCTGCTGGAGCTTTAGGGTTACAGGAAGGGTGTCACTCTGGGTCAGCAGCAGGGTTTTCCACCTGGGCTGGGTGTGAGCTCACCTGGATGGCGATGGGGACCACCTGTCCCTGCTGGTTCAGGTGGAGGAGACACAGCGGGGCGGACAGGTACGTCTGCTTTCCATTGATCTGGTTGGCTTCAAGCCCGTCCAGAAGCTTGTAGTCCAGCAGGTAAATGTTCCCTCTCTAACCGGGAAGCATCGAGTTTCTGACATAGAATACAACCGCAGCCACAAATCACAGAACTGCAAAGTTACCTGGAGCTCTTCTTCGAGGGAGGAGTCTGCAGGTAGGAAGGGGCGGAGCATGTCAGAGGTGACGGCCAGGTTCGGAGGGATGAGGTGCGTCCGACTCAGGAGCAAAGGGTTGCAGCCGTTCAGACACTGATAGCCAAAATACCACTCCTCCATCCAGTGAGCCTTCACAAACTCTGGACAGACAAAAGACAGCTGAGCAGGAGGACATCCAGAGACGAGGAGCAGATAAACACCAAGCACCTCCATTAGCAGCACAGCTAACAAGTTCGCCGTCTTCACGGACTCACATGAACCTGATGGAAATCCTGATCTTAACTTACAGTTTACTATAATGTTGGTCCACTGTTAGCAGCCAGAGCTCCTGCTTGTCTAGAACGAGTCTTCCACAAGGAGTCCTTTTCCTTCTTCAGGTTCGTCAGGGAGGTCAGACACTGATGTAGGACAATGAATCCTGGCTCACAGTCATAAGTTTGAGGTCAGGCCAGTGAAGTACACCAAACTCCTTCCTCCGTGTCTTTGTCAACCTGGCTTTGTTGACTGGAGTTCAGCCATGTTGGAACAGAAAGCGTTTGTCCCGGAACCATTCCACTTACAGTGGTAGCATAAAATTCTCCCAAATATCTTTGTCCTTTCTTTGGATCATTAAGGACGGATCATCTGATGCTTTGAACATCATGTCAGGTTTGGTCACAGACTCTAACCATAAAGTTTTCTAAACAATGTTATAGAGCGAACCAGAAGGTCACATGCCAATAATGTGTTAGCCACTATCCAGTTACAAAACAAGTACAAATATTAGTTTAATCAGCGTTGTGTGACAGGTCGGTGACTAAGTGAGCTGGGCGGTTCTGGTTCTTACTGGCGATGTTGTTCTGATGTCCACTGAAGGCAAAGGCGGTCTCCAGCTCAGAGAAGCTGCTCCAGGATTCGGTCCGGCCGGCGAAGCCTTTCAGGTAGTGCAAGTCGATGGATGGACTGCTGCACAGGAACAGGAAGTAGATCAGGGACGTCCGTTGCTGACTCAGACTATATCTGGGTCTTACCTGATGTGTGTGTAGCTCAGGTTCGGCCCGAGATCGGACAGACTCTTGAGATCGAGGCACTGAGGAGCGCCTTCGACAAACACACCCCACCTGTTAACAGGGGAGAGTTCAGGTCAGATCAGGTATAAACCCAGTTCTAGAGCAAACCCTGGTCTAGGATGGAGATCATCATCAGAGTTTGATACCTTCAAGTCTTCTCAGGAACATTAATTCACGTCTTTTTGGTCTATGTTCAGTTACACAGAACTGAAGAGCGAGTTCCTTGTTGTACTTTGAGGAACTGTTCTGCTTCAGGTACTTGATTTTTGTTCTGTTCTCTGAAGCCAGTTCCTAGTCAGTCGGGAGCTTTGACTGTTTAGAAATGACTCAACACTTGAGGTGAAATAATGTTTGAAACTTTTGATTCTGATCTCAACCAGTCGCTTAAGTTTGGCTATGACATCTGTAATGCACCATCTTGATTGATGAAGGCTGCCAGAGATTTCCTGCACTGTAAACGACTATTCTCAACTACAAAGAGCCGAGCCAACCAACTTCTTTTCCAACAATAAAATGTCTAAAACATTCTTCCTGTTCTAATTTTGGAAGCATGAGCAACACAGACTGAATAGGTTTGTTCCCTTCCATTGGCATTGGCAGACTACAGTTTGGTCAGATACAACGTCTTCATTCACGTATCTGAACGAAGATATGTGAATGATGACCAATTGGCCTGGTTTAAATTCATCTTTAAAAAATCAAACTGAATGGGACAAATCCCAGGTAGCACACTGAAGGCAGGTGAGAATCAAGCTTCATAGAAAGGCAATGGCCTGGACAGTTTTTCCGGAGCCTGATGCGTTGCACCTGATGTGCTGCTGCTGCCGCTGCAGCTGGCCGAGTCGCTGTTGCTTCACTCGCTCTTCAGTTTCCTCCGCCAGCAAACACACTGGAGCAATGACAGGAAAAGCAGGGACACAGTCAGATGGATTTGAAGTGGTTGTAAGAAGCTGAAGCTTGGTTCTGAAGGGACCAAAAATAATCTCACGCTTTCCACTGCGCAGCTCCACGTCGCCATCTGCTGTCCGCAGCCACTTGTCGCACAAGAACACCTTTGTTTCTGAACCGTCGGGCCTTGGTTCCTGACCTTTAACCCGTTGGCGGAGCTCTACTCTGTTGCAGTGCCAGTCCACATTGGGGAATCCAGTCCGCACCTCCAGCTGGAGTCGGACCAGAACCACCCGACCCAGTGGGCCATTGGGCCGGACCTGGACCAGGCATGTCTAGGAGAACGGACACCATTAGGAAAAACCTTAACAGCTTTGCAAAAATTCAGCCTCAAAAAGAATAGATATTAGCGGAGCATCACTTCACCCCATCAGAACGATTACTGATGAAACTCACAGATCCAGGCAGCAGATGATGGTCGTCATTCACTGTGATGGGCGGAGTCTCACCTTGCGACCCAATCAAACTGAGACGCAGACGGTTGAAGGTCCCACAGGTGGAACCAGGTGAGGTGTGAACCATCACTTCAAACTCCTGACAGGAATCCATCCTGCAGGACAAAGTGGTGACAGAGTTACTGACGCTAAAAAAAAACCTTCATAAGGTTTGCTGGCGGTTTAAGGATCAGCTGCAGTAAATCAATGAGGTAAACATGAATATCATCGGCATAGAGTTTGATATCCCAAAACTATGTGAGAAGGTCAACACTGAGGAGGATCTTCATTTAAGTACAAATGACAGAAGGTAAAAACATCAACACATTTTCTCCATTTTAACCATACTTGCATTAAATATTAACCACTAATATTTACTGACTGCTGTCAGTGGAAACAGTTATGAGTTTCACCACTGAGGCGGTTCATCAGCTTTGTGTTTAAGTTCTGACATAATATTAGAAACTTTACTAAAGGAATGTGCATACTTTTTTTTATACTTTTAAACTGGCAAATATTTCACAATATTCAGTTTTTGTTATTTATTCATTCATAAATTAGATTTCGTCAAAAGTTTTATTGTCTGCATAATATTCAAAGGCAACTGTTCTACATTTTAGATATCATTTGTAATAAATTTTTAATTAATGAAATGTATTTGTCATGGATAGTGGGGTCTTTGAAGGCACAAACTGTCTCGGCTCCCCGGTTCTGCCTCCTTTTCTGTCCCATTTTAACCGGGACGTTTTGTACCGTTGCTTTAAGATCCTTCCAGGACACATTGAATCCTGCTGGTTTAGAGCTGGAGGAGGCTTCATTTCTCTGCCTAGTGACTGAATAAAATGTTAATAAGGTGAAGCGCTGTTTGAAGTCAGGAGTGGAAAGGGGAAGTAGTTAATCTAGGCTCTGCTCAGTGAATGTTGTTTAAAGATCTATTTTATGCTTCCTTTAACACAAGTTATGATCGGTTTATGCAAAACTTATTACATTATTTGTGCAAAAGCACCCTCAGATAATGAGATTGTACTTTCTCAGCTCCTTTCAGGTTGAGCTATTTCAAAATGTTTTACTATTATGCAAATAAGCTGCTGCTGGCCACACCCCTAACTCTATTTACACTTTATGAACGTGAAAATGGCTGTAAACAGACGTGGAATGGTGCAGTGATTCATATTTGATCCTGAGCAACCATGTAAAAAGCAGCGAGTGGTTTCTGAACTTGTCTTCTCCAGCAGCCATTGTAATGCGCATACAGCAGCAAAACCAGCAGAACAAACAAACTCATATGCTTGAGTTGCTTAGTAACAGGGCACTGCCCGGAAATAGTAATGCCACGATTAGGAGGTTTTTGAAACATTTCGTTTTCCAGACACCAAAACACACCAACTCATTGCCAGAAAACAATAATAAGTACATCCCAAAGTTGTTTTATTCGGTCAAGTTCTTCACTCAACCAAGTCTTCAGAGGCCTTGCTCTGTGTATCGGTATATCATGTTGCAACAGGAAGTGGCCCTTCATCCACAAAGTTGGGGCAATGAAATTGTCCAAATATCTTGGTCTACTGCAGCAGTAGGAGCTTCTTTCAATGGAACCATTCTTCCAAATCTTGAGTAACAGCACAATAATAAAGTCTTTCTATCCATCCATCTGTCCATTCATCTATCCATCTCCGGGGTCTGGTCCCAATCTCCAGCATTCAATGGGTAAGAGACGAGGGCACACCCTACACAGGTTGCCAGTCCATCACAGAACATTCCTCCTGATGTTTTGATTTGTGATGCTTACCTTCTGTAACATGCCTGATTTTAATTGATGTTAGAATAACATGCCTTGTCTGAACTGCTGTCATTTGAATCAAGTGCGATTAAAGCGGAGAAACATCTGACCCATGCAGGGCAGTGTGTCTTAGGGAAACACTGCTTCACTCTGTTGCATCGGCTGCTTTGCATCACACATGACGACTGAGCTACGCCCAACTCTAGTCCTCCAGAGCTAATTCTGCAGCCTCGAGAAGCATTCCTGCTCCCTCCAACACACCAGAGTTCCCTCATCAGCATCATGCAGCTCTGCAAAGATGCAGAGCTGCATGATGCTGATGCAGAGCTGGGTTTGCATCTTGTTGTGACACCATGGAGGAGTTCTCAGACCTCCTGAGAGGATCCATTCCTCCAGACCAGAGGGCATTCCTTCTCCAACACTTGGACCAAATGAATGGTTCATTAGCAGAGCAGAGTTCCTTTGACGGAGGCGCATTGGAGCAGGGATGCATGTTAAAGTTGCAGGGTGGTAGCTCTCCTGCCTCAGACGATTCCATCTGCAGGATTACCTGCTGGATTTTAGACCCTCCAACATCTAGCTTCCTGTCCTTTAATGCCCTGAAATGGTGCTTGTTGTTTTTCTGCCTCTGGATCTCACAGGGCTTTTGCGCCTTTCATAAGCCTTCTTTTGTTTTGCCTCACTGATATTTGAATTGGAAATGAGGAACAGTTAATGCAGGTGTTCAGC